>NW_026972105.1:0-1772 GCF_026151205.1 Bolinopsis microptera | reverse complement strand
GCCCAGACCTGGACAAATCATTAATAGTTAGAAAAGTCCTTTTTCCGCCCAGCCCTGGAAAATCTTAAATTAGTTAGCAAAAGCCCAGTTTTTCAACCGGACCTGGCAACCTTAAAGTTGCCAAGCTCGTTTTCGGACCAACCGGGAAAACTTAAATTTTAGTTAGCCAAGCTCCGTTTCCACCAGCCTGGAAATCTTATTAGTTAGCACAAGCTCCTTATTCCGACCAGCCTGGACAATCATTAATAGTTAGCCAAAAGCTCAGTTTTCCAAAGACCGGGGAATTTGTTAGCACACCCAGCCCCCCCTTGGAAAATCATTAATAGTAGCAAAAGCTCAAGTTTTCCCACCCAGCCCTGGAATTTTTTTAATAGTTAGACAAGCCCGTTTCCGCCCCACCCCTGGACAATCTTTAAATAGTTAGCACAACTCCGTTTTTTCCCGACAGCCCTGGAAAAATTTTAAAAGTTAGCCCAAGCTCCTTTTATTCCGACCAGCCGGAAAATCTTAATGTTAGCCAAGCTCAGTTTTCCGACCAGCCGGGAAACTTTTATTTTGCAAGCTCCAGTTTTTCCCCGACCGACCTGGACAATCAAAAATAGTTAGCACAGCTCCTTTATTCCGACCAGCCTGGCAATCTTAAATAGTTCCCAAAAAGCTCCGTTTTCCACCAGACTGGAAAATCTTAAATAGTTAGACAAGTCCAGTTTTTCCGCCCAGATGGACAATCATTTTTTGTTAGCCAACTAGATCCCAGTTTTTTTTCCGCCGGGCCCCCTTGGCAATCATTATGTTGCACAGCCCCATTATTGCCCAGACCTGGCAATCATTAATAGTTAGCACAAGCTCCGTTTTTCCCAAAACCCCAGCCCTGGACAATCTTAATAGTTAGCAAAAGTCCAGTTTTTCCCGCCCAGACCTGGAAATCTTTAATGTTAGAAAAAGCTCAGTTTTCCCACCAGCCGGGGAAAATCAAATATTTTGAAGCTCAGTTTTTCCGACCAGCCTGGACAATCATTTTGTTAGCACAGCTCCAGTTTTTCCCCACAGACCTGGAAAATCATTAAATATTTAGCACAAGCTCCAGTTTTCGCCGCCTGGAAAATCATTAATAGTTACCCAAAGCTCCATTTTTTTAAACAGCCTGGAAAATCTTAATGTTGAAAAGTCAGTTTCCGATAAACCCCGGGAAACACTTAAATAGTTAGCACAAGCTCCCAGTTATTCCGACCCGACCGGGACAATTTTAATAGTTAGCCAAGTCCAGTTTTCGAAGCCCGGGACATTCTTAAATGTTAGCCAAGCTCAGTTTTCCGACCAGCCCCTGGAAAATCATTTTAGTTGAAAAGCTCCATTTTCCCCACCGACCGGACAATCATTAATGTTGAAAAGTCCAGTTTTTCCGACCGACTGGACAATCATTAATGTTAGCCAAGCCCCAGTTTTCGACCAGCCCGGGAAATCAAATAGTTGACAACCCCAGTTTTCACCAAGACTCTTAAAATCTTATAGTTAGCACAGCCCCAGTTATTCCGACCAACCGGGGAAATCTTTAAATATTTAGCACAAGCTCCAGTTTTTCCCCCGGCCGAAAAATCATTAAATGTAGCACAAGCTGTTTTCCGACCAGACCGGGCAATCTTAAATTTAGAAAAAGCTCGTTATTCCGAAGACTGGACATTATTAATTTTGCACAAGCTCCAGTTTTCCCGCCCAGCCCTGGACATATTAATTTTTTGAAAGCCCCAGTTTTCCGACCAGACTGGAAAACT
>NW_026972104.1:0-2526 GCF_026151205.1 Bolinopsis microptera | reverse complement strand
GGGGTAAAAAAACAGAAAATGAGGGACAATATTAAAAATAGGAGGGGGCAGGTAAAAAACAAATAAGAGGGAAATATTAAAATATAGGAAGCAGGGTTTAAGAAACAAAATAAAGGGAAATATTTTAAAAGGGAGGGGGAAAAAAAAACGGGGAATAAAAGGGAAATATTATAAAAGGAGGGGGGCGGGGTAAAAAAAACAGAAATAAGGGGAATTTAAATATAAAGGGGGGAAAAACAGAAATTAGGGGAAATTTATAATATGGGAGGGCAGGGTGAAAACAGAAATAAAGGGAAAATTTTATGGAGGGCGGGGGTAAAAAACAGAAATAAGGGGGAAAATTAAAAATTAAAGAGAGGCGGGTAAGAAAACAAAAAGGGGAAATTTTAAATAAGGAAGGCGGGGTTTAGAAAACAGAAAAATTTAAGAGGACAAATTTTATGGGGGGACGGGTTTAAAAAAAAAATAGGGACATTTTTAATGGAGGGGGGGTTAAAAAAAACAGAAAAAGGGGGAAATATTATAATAATGGGGGAGGGTGAAAACAGAAATAAAGGGAAATTTATTTATGGGGGAGGGTAAAAAAAGAAATAAAGGGAATATTAAAAAAAAAGGAGGAGAGGGTAAAAAAGAAAAAAGAAAATATTAAAAGAGGCAGGGAAAGAAAAAAAGGAGGGACATTTATAATAAGGAAGGGAGGGTAAAAAAAAAAAAAAAGGGGGAAAATTATTTGGAAGGGCAGGGAAGGAAAAGAAAAAGAGGGAAATATTATAAAAAGGGGGGGCCAGGGAAGAAAACGAAAAATAAAGGGACATATTATTGGAAAGGGTAAAAAACGAAATAAGGGGAAATTTTTATAGGAGGGGCAGGGTAAGAAACAGAAATTTAAAAGGGAAAATTATTATGGAGAGGCAGGGTTAATAACAGAAATAGAGGGACAATATTATAAAATCAGGAGAGGCAGGTAAAGAAAACAGAAATAAGAGGAATATTAATTAAAAACTAGGAGAAGGCCCAGGGTAAGAAAAACAGAAATAAGAGGGAAAATATTATTATTAGAGGAGCAGGGAAAAATAAATAAGAGGACATATATATAGGGGGGCAGGTTTTAGAAAAGAAATAGAGGACAATATTTATAGAGAGGAAGGGTTAAAAACAGAAATAAGAGGGACACTATTTATATTAGAGAGGCCAGGTAAGGGAAAACAGTAATAAGAGGAATATTGATATAAGGGAGGAGCAGGGTAAGAAAAAGAATATGGGGAAACGGGGTTTTATAGGGGGAGGCAGGGTTTAAGGGAAACAGAATATTAAAGAGGAAAATATTTTTATAGGAGGAGGCAGGGTAAGAAAACCAGAAAAATAAGAGGGACAATATTATAATATAGGAGAGGAAAGGGAAGAAAACAAAATAAGAGGGACAATAATATTAGGAGAGCAGGGTTTAAAAAACAGAAAATATGGGGGAAACCTATATAATTATGGGAAGGCAGGGAAGAATACAGAAATAGGGGGACAATATTATTAATAAGGAAGGCAGGGTAAGAAACAGAAATAAGGGGGACATATTATAATATAGGTGAGAGGTGAAAAAAAGAAATAAGAAGGGACAATATTAAAATTTATGGGGCAGGGAAAGGGAAAAATCAGAAAAAAGGTACAATTTAAATATAAGAGAGGCAGGGTAAGAAAAAAAATAAGGGAAATATTTAATATAGGGGGGAACGGGGTAAAAAAACAGAAAATAAGGGGGACAATTTAAAATAAGGGAGGCAGGGTGGGGAAAAAGAAAAAAGGGAAATATTAAATAAGGAAGGCAGGGTAAGAAAAAAAAATAAAGGGAAAAATATTTTTGGGAAGGCAGGGTAAAAAAACAGAAAAAGGGGGGGGAAAAAATTTAAATAAGGGAGCAGGGTTTAAAAAAAGAAAGGGGGAAAAATTAAAAATGGAAAGGGGCAGGGTAAAAAAAAGAAAAAAGGGGAAATATTTAAAAAGGGGGAGGCAGGGTAAGAAAAAGAAATAAGAGGGAAATTTTAAATTATGGGGGCAGGGTTAAAAAAACAGAAAAGAGGAAAATATTATAAAAAGAGAGGGGCAGGGTAAGGGGAAAAAAAAAAAGGGGGGAAAATTTATGGAGGGCAGGGTAAAAAAACGAAATAAGAGGGAAATATTATAAAAAAAGGGGAGGCAGGGAAGAAACGAAATAAGAGGACATAATTTTTAAAAGGGGGGGGTAAGAAACAGAAATAAAGGGACATTTTTTATTAAGGAGGGAGGGTAGAAACGAAAAAGAGGGAAAATTTTATATAAAGGGGGGGAAAAAAAAAGGAAAAAAGGGGGAATATTAAAATTTAAAGGGAGGCAGGAAGGAAAACAGAAAATTTAAAGGGAAATTTTATGGAGGGGCGGGGTAAAAAAACAGAAATTTAAGAGGGACAATTTATAATATGGGAGGGAGGGAAGAAAAAAAATAAAGGGAAAATAATTTAGGGAAGGCGGGAAAAAGGAAAACAAAATAATGGGAAA
>NW_026972103.1:0-3041 GCF_026151205.1 Bolinopsis microptera | reverse complement strand
AGTTTTAAAGGGGGGTTAGATAGTTTTTTTAGAAAAGAGAGATAGAAAAAAAAAATTTTTAGATTAAGAAGATAGAAGTTTAGATAGATTTTAGAATTAAGAGTTAGATAGATTAAGTATAGATAGTTATAGTTTAGAGTAGAAAGAAGAATGAAGAGAAATTAAGAAGAGAGAAAGGAAATAGATAGTTTAGGTAGTAGATAGAAGATTTAGTTTTGAATTTTAAGATAAAGTAGATAGAAGAATTTTAGAAAAAGTTTAAGATTAAAGATAGAAGAAGAAGTAGTTAGATAGAAATAGATAGAAGTAAGAGATTAGTTAGGACTAGTTAGATTAAATTTAGAAGTAGAGTATGTAGATTGAGTTTAGAGAAGAAAGAGATAGTAATATTAGAATTTGAGTTATAGAGATATTTGATAGATGTTTTAGTATAGAGATTAGGTAGATAGAAGATTGAGTTAATTGAAGTTATTTTAGGATTAGAAAGAAGTAAAGATTGTTGTGATTATAGATTTATAAAGTAAGTAGATAAGATTTAAAGTATTTTAGAGTTTTTTTAGATGAGAAGAATGATTTTATAAAAGATTAAATTGAGAAAAGATAGAGTAAATAGAAGATAGAAGATAGAGAATAGAGTATAGTAAAGAAATAGAAGAAGAGAATAAGAAGATAGATAAGTTATTTAGATAGAATAATTAGAGATTGATATTAAGATAGAAAGATTATAGATTAAGAGATAAAAAGATAGTAGAAAGATCTATAAGAAGTTATAAGATATTTATAGATGATTTAGAATATTAGTTAGAGTTAGATAAAGAAGAAGTTAAGAAATAGAAGATTAGATTAAAGAAAGAATAGATAGAAGATTTAAGTTAGATAAGAAGAAGAATAGAAGTTAGAAGATAAGAGAATAGAGAAGATAGAGATATAGAAGATAGAAAGAATGAATAGTAAGAAGAAGAAGAAATTAGTAAGAAGATAGAAGTAGATTAAGATTATAAAGAGATTAGATTTAGAAAAAGGAAGATAGATTTAAAAAGATAAGAAAGTTTTTATAGATAAAGAAAAAAAAGAAGAAAAATTTTAAATAAAAAAGAAGATTTAGAAAAAAAAAAAAAAGAAAATTTTTTAAGGAAAAATTAAATAAGAAGAAAAAAGAAAGAAAAAGAAGAAAGAAATTTTATAAAAGAAGAAAAGAAAGAAAGGAAAAGTTAAACAAAAAGAAAAAGGAAAAGGAAATTTAAAAAATAAAGAAAAAGAATTAAAAAAAGAAGAAAAAAATAAAAAGAGGTTTGAAAGTTAGTTAAAAGTTTAGAAAAAAAGAAATGAAAAAGAAAAGAAAAATAAGAATTTTTAAGAAGTAAAAGTAAAAAGTAAAGAAGGAAAATTAAAAAAATAGATTTTTAGGGGGGAAAAAAAAAAAAGGAAATTTAAAAAAAAGAAAAGTGAAATGAGAAAAGAAGGAAAATTTTTAGAAGGGGAAAAATGAAAAATTTTGAAAGAATAGGGAAAAAAAGGAAAGGAAGAAAAAGGGAAAAGAAAGAAGAAATTGGTTTTTGAAGTTAGGAAAAAATTGGAGAATAGAAAGAAGAGAGAAGAAAAGAAAGATAGAAAGAAAAAAGTAGAAAGAGAAAAAGAAAAGAAGAAGAATAAATAGTAAGAAAATAGAAAGAAGGGGAAAAGAGAAAGATAGAAAAGGGAAAGGAGAAAATTTAAAGAAGAAGATGGAAATTAGGAGAAGAAATAAGAGAGATTAGTAGAAGATTAGAAGAAGAATTTAGAAGAAAGAGAGAAGAAGAATAAGAATTTTGAAAAAGTGAAATTAGAGATATAGACAGATAGAAGATAGAGATATTTAGAGAATAGTAGATAAGAAGAAGTTAGATAGATGAGAAGATTAGTAGATAAAGAAATTTAGAAGAAAGAATAGATAGAAGAATAGAATAGAATAGAGATAAGAAAAAATTATTAAAGCAAAAAAATAAGTGTATTAGAATAGGATAGAGATAGAAGAATTTAGAATAGAAGTAGAGAGAATTAGAGAGAAGCAAGTATATAGAAGTAGATAGATAGAAGATTTAGATAATTAGATGATTTAGAAAGATAGAGAAAGATAGATAGAGAGAGTTAGATAGAGATAAAGATAGATAGAGAAATTTGTTTTAGAAGAATCAGAGAAAAAGTAAGAATTAGGATTTAGAATAGATGAAATAGAAGAAGATAGAAGAATAGATAGAAAGAGAAAGATTAGAAGAGAAAAGATAAGATAGAAGTTTAATAGTTAAGAGAAGAGAGTAGAAGAAAGAAGATGAAGAAGAAAGAGATAAAAAGTAAGTGAAGAAAGATAGAAAAAAGAAGAGAGAGAATAAGGAAGGAGTAGAAGAAAAAGATAGAATAAGAAGAAAGTTTAGAAAGAAGATAAGAAAGTTTTAAAATAATAGAAGTAAAGATTAGATATAGATTAAAAGAAGAAAAAGTTTTAAATGAAGAAAGATAGTTTTTAGAAGAGTAGAAAGAAGAATTAGGAAGATAAAATTTTTAGAAAGAGAAAGATAGAAGAATAAGATTATAGAGAAAAAAAAGGAAAAAGAAGAGAAAAAAAAAGAGGTAAAAAAGAAAAATAAAAAGAGATTTTTTTAAACTAAATAGATAGGAAAAAAAAGGAATGGGGAAAGAAAAATAGAGGTAGTTTTAGAAAAAAAAAAAAGGGGAAAGAAGAGGGAAAATTTTTGGAAGGAAAGAGAATTTAAAGAAAAGAAAAAGAAAGGAAATAAAAATTACAGAGAAAAAAGGAGGGTAGTAAAGAAATTTGGGAAAAAAAGGGTGGAATTTAGAAAAAGAAAAAAAGGGGGGAAAAAAAATTTATGAAAGTTAGAATTTAGAAAGATTAAAAAATTTAAAGGGAAAAAAAAAAAATTTAGAATTTAAAAGTAGAAAGTTTTAGAAAAAAAAGAAGGGTAAAATAGAGATTTTTAGTTTTTAAATTTAGGAAAAAAAGAAAAGGAAGAAGAAAAAAAAGAGAATTTTTTAAAAAAATAAAA
>NW_026972102.1:0-3450 GCF_026151205.1 Bolinopsis microptera | reverse complement strand
GGGGGGAAACAGTTTTTGGTAGGTATCCCCGTTGTTTTGTTTTTATAAGAACCGAGTGCCCTGCAACAAGAGGGGAGTTCCTCTTTGGTAGGGATACTGTTTAGTCTTTAAAAAGAACACGATGCCCCCTGCAACAAATGGGGAGAAACAGTTTGGAGGTATCCTTTTTTTTTGCCCCTTTATAAGAACACTGAGTGCTCCTGCAACAAGATGGAGGAGGTAACAGTTCTTGGTAGGTATCACTGTTGTTTTGTCTTTATAAGAACACTGAGTGCTCCTGCAACAAGATGGAGGAGGTAACAGTTCTTGGTAGGTATCACTGTTGTTTTGTCTTTATAAGAACACTGAGTGCTCCTGCAACAAGATGGAGGAGGTAACAGTTCTTGGTAGGTATACCTGTTGTTTTGTCTTTATAAGAACACTGAGTGCTCCTGCAACAAGATGGAGGAGGTAACAGTTCTTGGTAGGTATCACTGTTGTTTTGTCTTTATAAGAACACTGAGTGCTCCTGCAACAAGATGGAGGAGGTAACAGTTCTTGGTAGGTATCACTGTTGTTTTGTCTTTATAAGAACACTGAGTGCTCCTGCAACAAGATGGAGGAGGTAACAGTTCTTGGTAGGTATACCTGTTGTTTTGTCTTTATAAGAACACTGAGTGCTCCTGCAACAAGATGGAGGAGGTAACAGTTCTTGGTAGGTATCACTGTTGTTTTGTCTTTATAAGAACACTGAGTGCTCCTGCAACAAGATGGAGGAGGTAACAGTTCTTGGTAGGTATCACTGTTGTTTTGTCTTTATAAGAACACTGAGTGCTCCTGCAACAAGATGGAGGAGGTAACAGTTCTTGGTAGGTATACCTGTTGTTTTGTCTTTATAAGAACACTGAGTGCTCCTGCAACAAGATGGAGGAGGTAACAGTTCTTGGTAGGTATCACTGTTGTTTTGTCTTTATAAGAACACTGAGTGCTCCTGCAACAAGATGGAGGAGGTAACAGTTCTTGGTAGGTATCACTGTTGTTTTGTCTTTATAAGAACACTGAGTGCTCCTGCAACAAGATGGAGGAGGTAACAGTTCTTGGTAGGTATCACTGTTGTTTTGTCTTTATAAGAACACTGAGTGCTCCTGCAACAAGATGGAGGAGGTAACAGTTCTTGGTAGGTATCACTGTTGTTTTGTCTTTATAAGAACACTGAGTGCTCCTGCAACAAGATGGAGGAGGTAACAGTTCTTGGTAGGTATCACTGTTGTTTTGTCTTTATAAGAACACTGAGTGCTCCTGCAACAAGATGGAGGAGGTAACAGTTCTTGGTAGGTATCACTGTTGTTTTGTCTTTATAAGAACACTGAGTGCTCCTGCAACAAGATGGAGGAGGTAACAGTTCTTGGTAGGTATCACTGTTGTTTTGTCTTTATAAGAACACTGAGTGCTCCTGCAACAAGATGGAGGAGGTAACAGTTCTTGGTAGGTATCACTGTTGTTTTGTCTTTATAAGAACACTGAGTGCTCCTGCAACAAGATGGAGGAGGTAACAGTTCTTGGTAGGTATCACTGTTGTTTTGTCTTTATAAGAACACTGAGTGCTCCTGCAACAAGATGGAGGAGGTAACAGTTCTTGGTAGGTATCACTGTTGTTTTGTCTTTATAAGAACACTGAGTGCTCCTGCAACAAGATGGAGGAGGTAACAGTTCTTGGTAGGTATCACTGTTGTTTTGTCTTTATAAGAACACTGAGTGCTCCTGCAACAAGATGGAGGAGGTAACAGTTCTTGGTAGGTATCACTGTTGTTTTGTCTTTATAAGAACACTGAGTGCTCCTGCAACAAGATGGAGGAGGTAACAGTTCTTGGTAGGTATCACTGTTGTTTTGTCTTTATAAGAACACTGAGTGCTCCTGCAACAAGATGGAGGAGGTAACAGTTCTTGGTAGGTATACCTGTTGTTTTTGTCTTTATAAGAACACTGAGTGCTCCTGCAACAAGATGGAGGAGGTAACAGTTCTTGGTAGGTATCACTGTTGTTTTGTCTTTATAAGAACACTGAGTGCTCCTGCAACAAGATGGAGGAGGTAACGTTTGGTAGGTATCACTGTGTTTTGTCTTATAAAGAACACTGAGTGCTCTGCAACAAGATGGAGGAGGTAACAGTTCTTGGTAGGTATACTTTTTTTTTGTTTTTTATAAGAACAGAGTGCTCCTGCAAAAGATGGGGGGAGGTAACAGTTCTTGGATATATGTTGTTTTGTTTTTATAGAACACTGATTGCCCCTCAACAAGAGGGGATTTAACAGTTCTTGGGGGTTCACTTTGTTTTGTTTTTATAGAACACTGAGTGCCCTGCAAAAAGATGGGGGGGTTTAACATTTTTTGGTGGGTTTTCCTTTTTTTTTTTTTTTTTTTTTTTTTTTTTTTTTTTTTTTTTTTTTTTTTTTTTTTTTTTTTTTTTTTTTTTTTTTTTTTTTTTTTTTTTTTTTTTTTTTTTTTTTTTTTTTTTTTTTTTTTTTTTTTTTTTTTTTTTTTTTTTTTTTTTTTTTTTTTTTTTTTTTTTTTTTTTTTTTTTTTTTTTTTTTTTTTTTTTTTTTTTTTTTTTTTTTTTTTTTTTTTTTTTTTTTTTTTTTTTTTTTTTTTTTTTTTTTTTTTTTTTTTTTTTTTTTTTTTTTTTTTTTTTTTTTTTTTTTTTTTTTTTTTTTTTTTTTTTTTTTTTTTTTTTTTTTTTTTTTTTTTTTTTTTTTTTTTTTTTTTTTTTTTTTTTTTTTTTTTTTTTTTTTTTTTTTTTTTTTTTTTTTTTTTTTTTTTTTTTTTTTTTTTTTTTTTTTTTTTTTTTTTTTTTTTTTTTTTTTTTTTTTTTTTTTTTTTTTTTTTTTTTTTTTTTTTTTTTTTTTTTTTTTTTTTTTTTTTTTTTTTTTTTTTTTTTTTTTTTTTTTTTTTTTTTTTTTTTTTTTTTTTTTTTTTTTTTTTTTTTTTTTTTTTTTTTTTTTTTTTTTTTTTTTTTTTTTTTTTGGGGGGGGGGGGGGGGGGGGGGGGGGGGGGGGGGGGGGGGGGGGGGGGGGGGGGGGGGGGGGGGGGGGGGGGGGGGGGGGGGGGGGGGGGGGGGGGGGGGGGGGGGGGGGGGGGGGGGGGGGGGGGGGGGGGGGGGGGGGGGGGGGGGGGGGGGGGGGGGGGGGGGGGGGGGGGGGGGGGGGGGGGGGGGGGGGGGGGGGGGGGGGGGGGGGGGGGGGGGGGGGGGGGGGGGGGGGGGGGGGGGGGGGGGGGGGGGGGGGGGGGGGGGGGGGGGGGGGGGGGGGGGGGGGGGGGGGGGGGGGGGGGGGGGGGGGGGGGGGGGGGGGGGGGGGGGGGGGGGGGGGGGGGGGGGGGGGGGGGGGGGGGGGGGGGGGGGGGGGGGGGGGGGGGGGGGGGGGGGGGGGGGGGGGGGGGGGGGGGGGGGGGGGGGGGGGGGGGGGGGGGGGGGGGG
>NW_026972101.1:0-3869 GCF_026151205.1 Bolinopsis microptera | reverse complement strand
GTTTTTTTTTTGTTTTTAAAAAAACTTTTTTCCCTTAAAAAAAAAATTTTCCCTTTTTTTTTGGGGGGAAAAACTTGGGTTTTTTAAAAATTTTTTTAAAAAAGGGTTTTATTTTTTTTTTTTTTTCCAAAAAATTTTTATTGTTTTCCAAAAAAAAAATTTTTTTTCCTAAGGAAAATTTTTCTCCCAAGGTTTTTTAAAAGGGGGGGGGAAAGTGAAAAATTTTTTTTAAAAAAATAATTTTTGGGATTTTTAAAATGGGGGGGGTTTTCGGGGGCCAAAGGGGGTCCCCCCCGGGGGTTTTTTTGAGTTTTTAAAACATTTTTTAAATTTGGGTTTAAAATGGTTTTTTGGGGGCCGGTTTTTTTTATTTTTCCGAGGGAAAAGTTGGGGATTATAATTTTTAAAGGGGGAAAACGGCAAAACCCCCGTTTGGGGGGGGGGGTCCCCCGGGTTTTGGAGGGTTTTAAACGAAATCGGGGACATTTTCCGAACATAGTTTTGATAAGGGGGTTTTTAAATTTTTGGGGGGGGCTTTTGTTTATTTTTTCGGGGGTTTTAAAAAAAAAACCCTTGAAAAATTTGGGGCTTTATTTAAAAATTAAAATTTTTTTCCCATTTTTTTTTGGGGCACCTACTTTTTAATTTTTTTAACTTTTTTGGGAAAAAAATTTTATGGAATTTTAAATTTTTTGGGGTAAAATTTTTTTTTTAAATATATTTCGTTTTTTTTTATTTTGTTTCCCTGTTTTGCTGTTGTTTTTTTCCCAAAATTTCCCCCTTTTCCGGGCCCAAGGGTTTTCTTTTTCCTCAAAAAAAAAATTTTTTGGAAAAAAGGGGTTTCTTTTAAAAACATTGTTCCCAAAACATTTTCTTTTTTTTGGGGGCCGGGGTTTTTGGAAAAATTTTCGCGTCCCCTTTAAAACGGAATAAAAATGTTTTTTTGGGCGGCTTTCCAGAATTTTTAAGAATTTTTTTCATTGTTTGGGGGCCCTTTTGGGGTTTTTTTTTGTAAAAAAGAATTTTGGGGGAAAAGGGTAGGGGCGAAAAAAATTTCCCCCCCCCTTAAAACAAAAAGGGGTAAAAAATCTGGTTCCCCATAAAAAACTGGTAAAAAAATTCGGGGGGCCAGGTTTTCTTTAAATTTGGGACTTAAAAAGGGGGGGGGGGCTTTCGGGGGTTTTCCTTTTAAAAATTTTTGAGGAACCAAAATGCCATCTTTAAAAATTTTGGGGGGCCGGTTTTAAAAATAAAAAAAAGGGGTTACTTAATTTCGGTTTTTTTTGGGGGGTTTTTGGGGGTGGTGGAAAAAAATTTTTTTCCGGTTTTCCGTTCAATTCAATTTTTTTTCCCGGGGTTTTTTTTAAATTGAAAAAGTATTTTGATAATTTGTTTATTGGCGGAAAAAATTTTTTTTTAAAAAAAAAATTTTTTCCCAAAAAAAAAAATTTTTTTAAAGGGCTTCAAGGGGAAAAAAGGGGGTGGGGGGGGGGAAAACTTTTAATTTTTCCCCCGGGGCGGAAAAAAAAAAAAAACCCAAAATTTAAAGGCATTTTCCTTTTAAAACCCAAGGGGAAAAAAACTTCCTGGGGTTTTTTTAAAAATTTTTTTTTAAAAAACCTTAAAATTTCCCCCTTGGGGGTATCCCCCAATTTATTGGGGAAAAAATTTTGTTTTTTTTGTTTTTTTAATTTGGTTTGGGGGGGGGGGTCAAAAAACCCCCATTTTTAAAGGGAAAAAAAAAATTTTTTTTGTTTTTTAAAATTTTTTTTGGGGTGGGGGGGTCAGGGAGGGTAAAGGGACTAAAGTTACTGGTACAAACAAACTATCACGGGGATAGTTTTATAACTAATTACAGCACTAAAAAATCTTATTTACTTTTTTAATTGAGGGGGGAAAATTTTATGTAATGTAACGTGATGGGAATATTTTTTTAAAAAAAACGGGGCATATCCGGGTCCAAACCCCATGAATTTCGGGGAACTAATGAAGAATTTTCGTTGTTAACTTTGTTTGAAAAGGCATTGATAATGTGAAATATTTGAGAAAAAACGGGGAAAATAAAGGGAATTTTTACTGTTTCTACTAAGCGGGGAGGGAGAGTTCCACAAATGGGAGGAAGTAGAAGGGTTTATAAAATACAGAAATTTAAATTTGCAGGGACCATGACCGTAACGGGGGGGGGGACTATTTGTCACCCACTGCGGGGACCCATGGCCCATGGGCCAGTTGCTATTTTGTCCACACCGGTGTTTGACTTGCAGGGTGGGGGGGAAACTAGGGGTTTGAAAAGCTTTTTTTAAATTAAATTAAAAGAAAACACGTTACCGATAAGGGCTGTTAAACCGGGGCGGGCATTTGTAACAGGGTAATTCCCCCACACAAATGGGGGGGGGACCGTTTTTGGGGGGCCATTTGGCTCTTGGAGGGCCTTATTTTAAACTGTGATTTCTGATATAATGTGATAAAATCATGAAAATTGGGAAAAAATCTGAAGAAACACGACACGACTTATGAAAAAAAGTCTCGGCTGTAAACGATTACCCCACCCTAAAGTTTTCGTTACTCAACCCGAGATGGAAATATTCAACTTGATGTAAAAAAATTTGTTGGTAATGTTCAGATTTTTTTTCGCTATAAATAACGGTAAAAAATAACGGGGAACTAAAAAGAAAACATGGTCCCAGGGTCGTTAAGGTTTAATGTTTTACTTTTTAGCATGAAAAACAAGAAAAAATAACGATTTTACGCGATAAGGATTATTAGATTTTTTTAAACCGCCTGTAACCAACTGTGCCGTTTCAAAGGCTTTTTTATTTAAAACTTGAGTTGCTACAAAATTGGGCAGAGGGGAGGAAACTTTGGCTCCTGATTTCCAATATCCCGGGGTTTGGGAAACGGGGGGGAAAAGGGGGGTATCAGGTATCGGGGGTAAAAAATTGATGTAATGGGGACTCTCTGCAGAACAACCACAGATTGGGGAGGGGACATTAATGGGGCAGTTTTGTAATGCAGGGGTTTAAACCAAGGTTTCCCGGGGGTTTTATTGAGGGTTCCCAAAAACCTAGGGGAAATTTACAAACTTAGGGATTCAATAAAACCCTTGAGCATTCAACAAGGCTTGGGGGAAACCAAGCCTAGAGGAAACAAAGCCTAGGGGGATCAAACAAGGAAAAACAAACTGTACGACAAGAAAACGAAAAAGGGAGAAAATTTTAGGGGGGTTTCATGAAACTCTGCTAGAAGGCTAAAAATATGGATTAAAAACAAAAAAATCAAAATAACGACTAAAAGGGAAAAAGGAATACAAACTTTTATTTTATGAAGATCAGGAAAAAAACTGAGGGGACAAATAAAAAAAAACCCCAAAACAGAAAAAAAACCAGGGGGAATATTTTTTACGGGAAAAGGAATCCCCGGGCAAAAAACGCAGAAATTTTAAACTTTTTCCATTTGGGGTTTTGAAGTGTTTACACTACAACTACGGGGTCTTAGGGGGTTTTCTAAACTTACTACTCCACTCCTACCCTTTTAGGCTGTACCAGCTGCAATTTATTTAGCTTTAATCTTCATTATACTTCGGGTACCTTTTTGCTCTACAATAAAAAACGGCCGGGTACTCTGAAAATTTTATAAACGCTATTGTACCTCAGGGGGGACCCACCACCCACCACCAGTACATGAGGGTTAGAGGGCGGGGACTAACAATTTTGTTGGGGGGCATTACTATTATTATGTGTTACACACAGACCGGGGGGTTTAATTTACAAGCTTTTTTATTGGGAGGAGGGGGGGGGGGCTAATGTTTTTTTGGAGGGGGGGGATGTTTACTTTTTTTAAAAATATTTTGGGGAGGGGGGGGAAACGAG
>NW_026972100.1:0-4149 GCF_026151205.1 Bolinopsis microptera | reverse complement strand
TTTTGGGCCGGGGGAAGGGGGGTTTTTTTTAGCCAAAGAGGGTGGGTTTTTTGGGGTGGGGGAGGGGTTTTTAGTGGGGAGGGTGGGTTTTTTTAGTGGGGGGGTGGGGTTGTTTTTAGTGGGGAGGGTGGGTTTTAGCCGAGGGGGGGGGGGGGTTTTAGGGGGGGGGAGGGTGGGTACTGGGTTTTATTGGAGGGGTGATTTTGGGTGCACTGAAAATAAGTAATATAATTTGGGACTACCCCGTAATACGTAAACTGCAATTTGAAAAATTTATTGGTAAGGCCCCAGCGCAAGCACAACTCCACCTCCCCCATTCCGTCTCCCGAAGACCTTGAATCCTGCAAACAACTTTGGAAGGAATTTCCTAATCGGAGCTACGAGAGCATTTCGCCCAGCCTATCTGCTGTCAACTTAGTTTCCTGGAACAAGAATAAATTAGTAAAATCGAACCTTATCGGTGTAAAGGAGGTCAACTTTCGACAAAGAAATTCCCCCCCTAAAATCCCTTAGCTCCCCGCATCAAAACAATTGTGGGGCTGCAGGACGTCCGCTTCACCCACCGTACTGAAACACCATCTAGTGTTTTATAGTTGAAGTGAGACATCCCACTTTTTATTTTTTTAAAAGTTTCAGGGAGCAAGAAAAAGCTTAAAATATAAGAAAAAAACAGTGTTAAAAGAAAAACACGCCACTCACCAGTGGGAATACTCCCAACCATTTCCCTGGGGCGCTTGCCAGCCCCCGTGTTGAAAGGAAAAAAGCTCCCCGAAGTACCGCCAGCGTGTCTGGAAAAAAGGGGGGGCTATGGGCAAAGAGTTCCTTTGGTAAGGATGTTAGCTATCGCTTTAAACACCCAAAGGGGGAGAGTAAACTTGTTCCCCCTCCCTGGGAAAAAAAAGTTGGCTTTGGGTGAACCTGAAGATACGAATTTAAGGTGAAGAACGATTTTAAATTTAAAAATTTGGTACTTGAAGAAAATTTAGGGTGAACCTGAAGACGATTTAGGGTGAAACCTGAAGACGAAATTTTTAACGGGATGAGGGGATGGGGTATTTTAAAAGTTCCTGCTTAATTGACATTTCATATCCACTTATTATACATTTAATTTAAAAAAAACCAACCCCTTTCAGGGCTTTGGTTCTTTTTATTTATTTAAGATATGTAAACATTTTTAATGCAGTTAAGTAGTAAGGCATGTGGGGGATTGGAGTTAATTTATGTTGTTTTTAAACAAACGTGGGGATTTTTTGAAAATTGTGACAAGTTCAATTTTGTCACCTTAGAAGGTGGGAGATTAGTCCGTGCGTCATGATTTCTTATCTTAGTTCCCCCTACCGGGCCTTGGGAATATAATGGAATTCTGTTTCTGTTTCCGCAACAGACCCTTTTAAAGTTATTTATTCCAAAGGGCCCACAAACTTGGATTTATTTTACATGTTTCCTTTGATGTTGGGTTGTGGGCCCTGTGTGTAAGGACCCCCGAATTCCGTAATTAATTATCTTTAAATTTTTTCCAATTACATTTTACATATCGTCAGATTAAATATTTTTGCTAGATATTTGATACTCTGATTTTTAATTTAATACTTATAAATAGGATGATGTTTTGTTTGTTTCGGTTGGTAGCATGGCAACAAATTTGCCTGGATCAATATTATAAATTGCTTTTGGCCTTTTTCTTAGGATAATCGGTTCAGGGGCAGCGTGACCCGGGGAATTATGTTCGTCAACGTAACAATATTGAACCGGGGAAAACAATTGTTTTTAATAAAGACATTTTTACTTGCTGTCGGTGACCACAAAGTATACCGGCCTTCAAAAAACCCAAATTAGACTTTTTTGCTAAACAGGGCCCCCTGACCCCCTCTGAAAAAGCCTAGAGAAAGAAATATAAAGAAAATTGAATCAAAGCCAAATCGCAACAAAAAATTCATAAAATCTGCGAATAAAAGAAAACGCTAATTAGGGGCCCCCCAACATATAATCTGATTCCCAAAATGAAAACCAGGTTATTCCAAAAGTCCCTTTATAGCCCCGTGTTTAGGTGGGACCCCTTTTTAATTAATTTTCTCGGGCCCCCTCCTTTTCTTTTTCGTTTCCTCAATTTTGCCCAGGAACAGCAAAAAAGTGTTTGATCATAACTTGCTTAAAATTTCTTTGTTTTTAATTTTACACATTTTTGATGTAACGAAAGAGCTTGGCTTTTCCTTGTGTTTTTTTTTTTTTTTTTTTCCTAGGGGTAAATTCTAACGTTTTCTTTGATAAGTCGTTTCAAACTTTGTTTGCCTGTTTAAACTTAATTTTTTTTTTAATAATAACACTTTGCTTTTTGCAAGGAATTTAGGGAAGTTTGTCTAAAAATACCAACCTCGGGGGGAACTGGATCAGGATATCCAAGCTTTTTTAGTCGGAGTAGCCCGAGGTTTTAGAATGAGGGATAACTGCACAATTAGTCGGGAAACCCATACCTTATGACAATAAACACCATGGACCAAAAGGGGCCAGGGGCCATGTTAAAGCAAGCCCCATCAAGACCCACGAACCAAACCAAGATTACTCAGAACCCTGGAGTATTTGGCCACAGTTTTGAAGTGGATTGCTTTATCATTTTTTGTACCCCCTCACTTTTTTGCTGCTAATCCTAACATTAGTTTTCTCATAACTTTTTTTGAAATGGGGGTCCATGACAGATCCCAATACTTAGCTAAAACAAGCCGAGATTTTCGGCAATTTTTTGGGGAGAAAACCGGGTAGCAGCCAATGTTTTTAAGCCAACTCTCCCAAAGTGTTTCCAAGAGAAAACGAGTCAAGTTTCTGATGATGAAACGAAAACTTTGTTTTTGAGAGAATCAAGAAAGGAAGAAAAAACTTTATTTCAGCGCTATAAATACCAATAAAAGCGACCCCGCCAGGAGTTTCAAACAATAATCACCTGGAAAGAGGATGGTCCGCCCTTTAAACTTACTTTAAAAGGAATCCAAAAAACTGGAAGGGCTTTCCCTTTAAGCCTTTTGGTTCCTCAGGACTTTGGAAAATTCCGAATTTTTTTTTTAATAAATTTGGGTCGGCGGGTGCTCAAGATTCCACGCAATCTAGTTCAAAAATCAACGTTCACCCAGAAATCAACCCTTTCGAAACTATGGTCCGTTTCGAACTAGGGGTTTCGTGAACCAAACTCAACAGGCCCTGCTAACGATAAACAAGCAGGCAGAAGGAGGGGTAATTACTGACCGGGGAAAAAACCCAACCGGCCTGAACAGATGGAAATCCACCCCGGCATCCTGTAACTTTTTTTTTTAAAAAAAAAAAACCGAACTCCAGGAAAAACATCGATTTCTGAAAGAATTTAAGTACAGAAAAATATATGAATACGAAGGGGCACAAGAAAATTTAAATAGGAGAACTTAAATCTTTTAAACCCATATTTGTTACCAGAAATATACAAAAAATACTTTCGGGGTCTAGTAAAAAATTTTGTTGTCTTTTATTTTACGACCGTTTGATTAGATGTTAAAAAAAAACGGATGACTCGGTAATTGATAAATTTCATTATTTAATTCCCCCACCCTTTTTTAGTAATCACTTTTTTGGTGGTAAAAAATTTTTTTGGAAAATTGGAATTGGTCAGAAATAATTGAGGTCACCCTTGTTGTGGTACGACCGTTTTATTTCTAAGAAAATCACTTTCTTATTTTTGTTTATTGTAATTTGTTTGCATCTTAATTATCGAACGTTTTTTTAAATGTAAAACTTGTTTTAGTTTTTTAAAGTTTTGTAACTGAAGGGCCTGACGGATGCCCTAACTTCTTCTCTCAACTACCCATGGTGTAAAAATGCAGAATTGCATTTAATAAGAAAAAAATTATAAAAAAAAAGATCATTCATCCATAATTCAATCGATGCCGTCCATTTTAACCCTTTTTTCTTTTAAGTCCGTTTTAAAAAAATTTTTTTAAGTGGTAGAATGGGAAATGATCAATGTTATGTTAATCTTTTCAAAACGGAAAGACGGCAAGGGCTATCAAGTTTAAAAGAGCAAAGAACATAATTCCTGTTGTACTTTCGAAATGAACTCATAAAAACATTTGAGTTGACTATAATACAAAATTTTTAAATTGAACCCCCGACGTGATTTTGAAAACACGC
>NW_026972099.1:0-4250 GCF_026151205.1 Bolinopsis microptera | reverse complement strand
ACCCCCCTCCATGGATAAACCTTTCCCCCTTTATCCCATAAAATTTTCGGGGAGTGTTGCCCCCACGGTTCCCCGGGGGTTTGGGGGACGTTTCAGGGGCGGGTTTTTTTTCAAGCTCAAAAAGGGGATCCAGGGGGAAAAAGGGGTTTTTCGGGGATTTTTCTGGGAAAGCTGCAGAAAAAAATTTTTAGGGGGGAAAAAATTGCCTTTTTTTTCAGCAAATTAACCCCAATTAAAATATTTTTTCCAGGTTTTTTTTAAAAAATTTTGGATAAAAACCAAGTTTTTAAAAAAATGCTACCATTTTGTTTAAATTTTTTACTTTGTTGGGGGTTTTCCCCCTTTTTTTACAAAACCCTTTTAAATTTCAAAGCATTTTTTTCCCAAAGTGTTTTTCCCGCGATCCTGCATATCGGTAAAACTTTTTTTTCCCCAAAACACCCAAAAACAAACCAAAACCGGGCGGGAGGGGTGTGGGGGGGAAAAATCACAGATAAGGGGAGCTCGGGTATTTTTGGGGGGGCAAGTTTTACGGGGTCGTCATGCGTTTTTTGCTGGGAAAAACCCCTTTTTACTAAGGTCGTTTTTGAAGGGGGGGAGGCCTTTTCGTAACTCATTATAAGAGGGGGGGGTTGGGGGTTTTTAAAAAAAAACCTATTTTTCTTTTTTTGAAAAAAGAGCTTCTAAAAAAAGGGGACGAGTTCTTTTCCCCACTTTTTCCCCTTTCTCCAGTTAAAATTTTTAAAAAAATTACAATATTTATATTATTGAAAACCCTTTGGGGAAAAAAAAACAAAACCACCACCCCGGGGGGCCCATTTGAAAACACGTGATACGCCAAAGCTGGGGTCCCTGTACCCCCTTCCCCTGTTTGATTGGTTTACTAAGGGCCGAAAAAAGGGGGTTTGGAAAAGCGGGGCCCAACAGGAGATCTGAAATTACCTGTCAATAGGACTTTGCGGGGTTTTTTTTGGGGTTTTCGGGGGGACTTCCAGGAGGGGGAAAAATTTTAAAAAAAAAATTTTTTTTTAAACCTATGAAAAAACGAACAAAACTCCGCATTTTCTTCGACCAAAAAATATTTTCAAATCCCGAAGAGGTTAAGTTTTTTATTTTATTTATTTTTTCTTTTTAAAAACCCTTTCGTTTAAAAAAATATTTAAAAAATGAATTTTTTTTACTTTAATTTCCGGGGGGGAAAAAACATAAAAACCCCAATGGGGAAAAAACCCCCCCGTTTTAAAAATTCCATGTCAAAATTAAAATTGTCCCCAAAATTCCCCCCATTATTTTTTAGTTTGGGGGGGAAAACCCCCTCGGGGGACGGGGTTTTAAAAAGAAGAGGAAGAGTGTGGGGGACCAGGGGGTTGGTTCCAAAAAATAAAAAATGCTTGGGGAGTTGGTTTAGGGGGGAAAAACCTATAGGGAAACCCTTCGGGCTTTCTTCAGAGGGGGGAAAAAAAAACAGGGTGAAAAAATTGGATAGGATTTTTTTTTTTTTTAAAGGGTTTTTAGCTTTTTTTTTTGAAGAGGTTTTTGGTCTTTTTCTTGGCCCCAAAAAAAAAAGGGCTGGGGGGATTTTTAAAAGTCTGTTTTTTTTCCCCCTAAAAAAAGGGGATATTGATGATTTTTCTTAAATTTTCCATTTTTTTCTTTTTTGGGGGGGTTTCGAAACCAGTCCTTTATTTACGGGGAATTTTTTTAAAACGAAAATCCCATTGGTAATAAAAAGGAACTACAACAAAACTCGGGATTCCAAAAAAACGAATTTTTGGGAGTTTTAAAACCCCATTTTTCTTTTTCCCAGGCCCCCAGTAAAAAAAAAAAATAGAACGAAAAAGTTATTTCCCCCTTTGTTATTATTTAAGTTTCTCAAAATTTGCTTTTTTTAATTTTTTATTTTGGCCCCCTTTTATCTCAATCATTTTCCCAATTAAATTTTTTTGGGCCCTTTTTTGTTTTATTTATCTTGTCTTTTTTTTAGGGGGTTTTTTTTGGGGGAAAAAGGGTTAAAATAATGAGGGCTGATTTTGGGGTCCTTGGGGAAAAGCGCAAATTTTTTCCTTCTTTTTCTTAAAAAAGTCCTCATGGGAAATTTTTATTGGGACTTTATTTTTTGGGGGTAAAACATGTTTCATAAAACCCTTTTAAGGGGAATTTTTAAGGGGAAAAATGTTATCGAATATCGGGGGCTTGTATCATTTTAAATTTTTTCCCAAACAGTTTCCCAAAACTTCTAAAAATTTTTTTCAAAAACTTTAAAAATTCTTTGGGGAAACAAAAAAACAAAAAAACCATTTAAAAAAAACCAAACATTAAATACCCAAAAAACTTTTTTAAAAAGTTTTTAAAACCAAAGTTTAAAAAATTTTTACCCAAGCTTAAAACCAAAAACTTAATTTTTAAACCAAAAAAATTAAAAATTTTTCCAAAATTAATTTACCAAAAACGTTTTTCCCGGGGTTTTGTTTTTCCAAGGGGGGCGGGGGCCCCCGGGGGGGCCCCTTTTTTTCCCCAATTTTTAATTGGGGCATTTTGTTTTCTTTTTTTGGGAAAACCGCTTTAAAAAAACCACATCTTAATTTCCCAAGATAACGGGAAAAAGGTTTTGTTTTTTTTAAGATATTAAATTGCCGGAGTTTTAATTTGGGTGTTTTAAATTTTGTGTGATTTGTTATTGTTTTCCCAGGGAAAAATTAAAAAACGTTAAGGGGGAAAAAAAAACCCAATGAAAGTCCTTGATCTTTAAAAAATTTTTTGGGGGCAAACTTGGGAAAAAAATTTTTAAAAAAATTTTTTTTAGTCGCATGTTTTTTTTTAAAACTTAATTTTTAAAAAAACTTTTTTGATCACGATCATACGGGGTGTCCCCTTTTTTTTACAGACTAAAACCCCCCCTTTTTGTTTTGGTGTTTTGCTTTTGCACCCCCCGGCCCCCTGTTTTTTTTGGTGTTTTGTTTTGCAGACCGAAAAACCCATCTGACCCCCGCCCCACCCAAAAAAACCCCCAGGACCGCGGAAAAATTTTCATCCGACTCTGAGGGGAAGGGGGAGCGCAAGGCCCCCGGGAAAAAGCCAACAGTCCCCCCCCCGCTTTTTTTGCGGCCGGACCCCCCCCAAGATTAACCCGGACCAGTGACGGAACCTAAGAAAGAACCGGCCCCCCCGCCAGGAGCGGACCCCGAGAGATTTTTACATTTTAGTGGGTTGGGGTTGGGGTAAAATGCACTTTTACACCCCTGATAAAAAACAACACAAACTGGGGTTTTTTAATTAAATAATTTCTATATACCTTAGCTGTTTTTGGGTTTTTGTTTTTGGTTTTCCATCCCTGTCCCTGGTTTTTCCCCCAAAAAAAAATTTAAAAACGTTGAAAAAAACCGTATTTTTTTTGCTTGATTTTGCAGCCTGACTGTTTTTTTATAAAATTTTCTAAAAGGGTCTATTAGAACCCGAAAGTCCCTTCCATCAAATCTGAAAAACATTGCCTCTGCATTGGCTAAATTTAATCCAGACGGGTTTTATTGTTTTTAAATTAAAAAAAAAATGTTTCCTGCAGTAAAAAAACCCCCCGTTACACCCCCCCCTCCCCCCCCCCTTTTACAAACCCCCTCCCCCCTTACCATCCCGTTTCAGACCCCCACTACCAAAAAAAACCAACAAAAAAAACAAAAAGGGGTTTTCAGACGGGTTTGCGGGGGGGAGGGCGACAAACCTCGCTCCACTGCCCCGGGGGAAAAATTTTTGGAATTTTTCCAATGGTCGGTTGCAGGGGGAACAACCCATTTATTGGCCCTTTTTTTCTTTTATTTTTCGGGTTTTGGGATTTTCAACCTTTTTAAAAGAGATTTTATTTAAAAAATTTTTTTTCAACTTTTTATGTCATAAAAATTATAAAAATATTTTCCCCCTTCATCTTTAAAATATCGGGACATAAAACAACTGGTTTCGTTCGTAAATTAATTTTTGATAAGTTTTTTAATTTTTTTAAAAAAAATATTTCCCTTTCCATCCTCGCTGACGACCCCGGGGAAAAGTTTTTAAAACTCTGGCGGAACCCCACCTTTTCCGCTTTTATAAAAGAAAAACTTGAGGGTTTAAACCCAACATTTTTTTTAAAAACGGGATTTGGGTTGGACAGACAACGGGGGGGGTTTACCGGAAAAGGGGTTGGAAATATCCCAATACGCAAAGCTAGTCCCTGTCCATTTAAAAGGAGGTTAAGGGATTCCAGAGCCCCCCTTTTTTTT
>NW_026972098.1:0-4379 GCF_026151205.1 Bolinopsis microptera | reverse complement strand
CGTGAAAATTTTTAACAGGGGGGAAGTCTATTTTCAATTTAATAATGAAAATACAGGGACCGGAACATGCACTTCTAAAAAGGCCTGATTCCAGGGGGGCTGTGGCCTTCTCTATTTCCAGGGGGGCTGGGAGCTCTTTTTTCTTGTAACATGTTATTAGTTTAACGGGGGGAGTAATAAAACGTGGGAGTTTCCTGAAAACTTTACAAGTTTAAAAAACACGTTTTGCGGCGGCCCGCACGGGGGGGCAGCTTAAAAGATAAGATTATTTAATCGGGTCCC
The DNA here is from genome assembly GCF_026151205.1 of Bolinopsis microptera. NCBI lineage: Eukaryota > Metazoa > Ctenophora > Tentaculata > Lobata > Bolinopsidae > Bolinopsis > Bolinopsis microptera. The sequence continues at coordinate 4,097 of NW_026972098.1, read as the reverse complement.
GGGCCGGCCGCCCCCATCACCGGGGGCGTTTCATTCTGGGCGTAAAAACCAGAGGTCCCCACTACAAAATTACAAAACCTTCGTTCACAGCTGCCCATTTGTTTTTTTCAGTAATTTCAGTTCGGGCTCGTTTTATATCTTTTTGCATTTTTCAGAAAAATTTCTCTACTTGGGGGTGTTAAAATTCAAAAATTAAATACCGTGCGAGGGGATTAGTTTTGGGTTTTGGGACCTCTATTAATAATTAAACAATGTCAATTATGTATAAACATTTATTCATACTTAATAGTCATGGGGGGACTTAAACCGTTTGATTGAACGGTGTCAAACCCCTTCCAAGATCTTTTTGCTTCTTGCAAAAACAAAGCAAACGTTTACGCTTTGTCAGCAAAGAATGTAAAAAAGGCCAAGAATTGCCTAGTTTTGCGCGGGCGGGCGGTCCGAAAAGGGGGGCGAAGTTCTCCAAGGTCCAAAAGCTAAGGGCTTTTACTAAATCGCTCGGCCCAAAAAAAATTTTCCACGTGTGACTTTGGTTTTTATGGTTTTGCGCCTTTACCAAAGGGGGTTTTACATAAACCCTTTAACCCAAACCTAACCCTAACCCAATAAAACCCCCCGAACAAGCTAAACCATAAGCCCCTTTTACCACAAACCCTAAAACCCCTTTTAAACCCGGGCTCTAAAACAATCGAATTTCGTTTTTTTTACTAAGGGGGCCTTTCCCCACGTGGGGACCAAAAAAACGGTTTTTTGCCCATAAAAAACTTTTCCAGGGAAAGAAATTTTAAACCCTTAACGTTAATGGGGGGGTGATTCGGAATCAGAGTCCAAAAATACACTGATCTAGATCACTTTCATGCCCAAAGGGCCTTTTCACAAGAATTTTTTTTAAATTTGGGCGAGCGATTTAGTAGGAGCGCCAAGCTAACCTTACCTGAGGACCCCAGGCTTTAATGTTGTCGAATAGAGATTAGGCGGAATGACAGGCTGAGCGCGGCCCAGTAAAGCTAACCGTATAAGTTATAATGACCGCTTGGTTTGAACTCGACCCGAATTTGACAATCGATTTATAAAAAAGGTGTAGCACTACTTTTTTAACTAGTATAAACAACTAACACTATCATCAAACCTATTTATTTCACATTAACAATTAAACTTAAAATACGTGCCAGCATGTTGTTGGTTAAATTGGGGTGTGCATATTTTGCGAGCGTACTAAATCACTCAACAGTCGATCTTCGAGATTGTTCTAAAAGGGCCCCCGACAGTTGAAACCAACTTCAATCGATGTATTTTTCGGACCGCTGATTCCGAATCACCCCCCCATGACAATAGGGTTAAAATGCTCCCCTGACGAGATATAGGCGAAAAACTGTCTCGATCACGTGATATGACCGTATAAGGAAGTTAGTCTAATTTCTCGTTAGGGTGAGGGTTTCAGCATATGCTTGATGCTTTTGTTAAGGATTGGGTTAGGTTTAGGGTTGGGATCAGATAAGAGGGTTAGGGTTTCGAATAGTCGTTCAGGACCAGCTATGAGCTAGAGAACGGGTTGAAAAAGTCATGTGACAATCGAGTGTAGAGTGATTAATTATCATCCCATATTTTGGATTACTGGGCCGCGCTCAGCCTGTCATTCCGCCGAATTTCTATTTATGAACATAATAGCCTGAGGTCCCCACTCCCAGGTAAATTTTGGAGGTCGATCAAAACTTTCCCTTCCACTAAAAATCGATAGCCCTAATCCTATCACAATTACGGCTTTAAATTTAAGACTTGCAAAGCCAGAAGGCTGCTTTTTAATTATAATACGCTTTCACGCTAAATTAAAAGCGTATTATAATTAAAATGTTTACTAAATATAAACTATACGCCACACATTGGGAATGTTGGGCTAGTCGTGCAAAAACTTTATCATTTATTTCAATGCATGCAAAATAACAAAAACGGGCGGGAAAGCTCAGCTCTTTAACTTTAAGTTTAATCAAAATCACGAAATCAATCCTTTCTGTTCCTGATATTGAATTAAAAGTAATCGGTTGTCGTGGAAATTATAGAAAACAAAATCATTTTGCATTTGCTCTCCACGACTCCAGATAAGAGTAGGTTACTATAAAAACAAGTTTTAATAAATTTAATTAAACCGACTTTATTAAATTTTATTAGGATTGATGATAAAAAAACCTATAAAAAAAAAACACCGTTTTCCAAAATTTCCCACTGGGGAAAAAACTTAATTGGCGACCCCCCTTATCACTCTTTTAAAAACCCCTTTAAAGCTTCCGCTTCAAGCCTTTTCCAAATTTGAAGAAAAAGAAAGGGAAATAACTTCCAAAAGCAACCTTCCCCAACGAGTTTTTTGTGGAGGGGAGTTGTGAACATGAAAAAACAGGGGGGCCAAAAGCGGGGCACAAATTTTTTGGGGGGAATTTTCTTCAAATTTAATTTCCGATAGCACTTTAGTGCTTTAAAAAAAAGGGGAGGGGGGGGGGGACTACCCTTTCCACGTGTTGGAATGGCAGGGTTTGGGGGACGAGTAGTCTGGGGATATTCCAGTTATTTAAATTTTTAATTTATTAGTGTCGCGGAGTATTAAACGTGGTCCAAACCAGATTTATAAAAATTTTATAACCTCGGGAGTTAGATGAAATTTACTAATTGGGCTTCGGGGTCAAAAAAAGTTTAGGGGGACAAAACTGTAACTATATGTCTGGTGCTGTGGGTTCCTAGGTCCTTTCTAAATCCTGGGGGAGTTAACATTTTTCTTTGGGAAAATTTAAAGTTGGGGGTAAATAAGGTCATTAAAAACTTTATTTTTGGGTTTCACATCGTTTTAAAATTTTGGACCAAGCCGATATTTTTCATGGTATAAGGTTTAAAAAAGAAAAGGGAGAAAAGTATTTGAATATATGTTAATTTGAGCGTGGCCAGGACAATTTTAAACTGGCCCTCTCGGTACAGAAAATACCAAGCCGGGGGGACGAAAAAAATTTACTAATTTTATCGCTTGCCCACTTTTAGCTCTATTTTTAATCAGGTATGTTTTTATGACTACATTCAAACCTATCCAATTTTCCCCATTAAAGTACGGGGGGGACACTAGCTTGTTATGTAAACTTAAACGATTGGGACGCCCGTCTCTTCTTGGCCCACTTTTTTTTGGCTTCTTGCTTTATTTTGTTTTACTAACGCCTCAGGCTTTTTCTTTTTACTGTTTTTATAAACCACCTTCTAAACACACAACGCTGCCTTGTTTAATGTTTCGATTTTATCAAAAGTTAAAATTGGAAGGGGAAAAAATTATCTATTTAAATAATGAAATTATTAATGATTTGGTATGTTTGGAGCCTTTATATTACCAGCATGGGGGGACAATAATGTTTCCCATTTTACTGATTCAACGTTGGTTGAGAGTATTTGATACAGGAAACTATAATTAAATTCCCCCATTCAAAATCCCAATATAGAACTTTGATCGGGTTGTTTTATCTGCGCTTAAATTACCAAAAAAAAATCCGGATGGAACTATTTATATTAGCAGGGGGAACCCGTCTAGGCCCTAAAAGAACTCAAAAGTAAAGACTAATAAATTATTAACCATTTAATTTTTCCCGTTTTTGACAACCCACTTGGGGAGTCCAAATTTTTTTGGGGGCCCCACTAAAAAATTCTTTATTTCCCTTGGCCAATTTTTTTTATTTTTTTTTTGCCGATTTGAAGGCCATTTAAAGCATTTGGGACCCAGCCCAAAAAAAAGTTTTTCAGTTATTATATTCTTTTACGGGTTTTTTTTGGGGGGGAAGAAAAAGTTCGCTTTTTTAAAAAAGTCGTTTGGCCTTTGGTGTTTCAGTAAAATGGCACGGGGAACCATCCAAAACATAAATTTATCTTTCGCTTTCGGCTTTTATATTTAGTATTAGTAAGCATAGTAAGAAAAGCCACTTTAAAAAAAACCGAAAAAATATTAAATAGAATGACAAATTTTAACAATAGCACCCTTTCCCCCTTTTAAAAATAAGAAACAGTTTGGTGGGGGGAAAATTGGGGTGGAAAAAAGGACTTTGGGGTTTAAAAAGCTGTTTCCCCCGCCACGGGCC
>NW_026972097.1:0-4473 GCF_026151205.1 Bolinopsis microptera | reverse complement strand
TAAAAAAAAAATTTTTTTTTTTAAAAAATTTTTTTTGGGGGTTTATTTTTCCCCAATTTCCTTTTAAAGATGTAAATTTGCTTAAAATTTTTTTTTTGTTTTTAATTTTAAAATTTTTTTTCCCCTTTTTAAATGGGGTTTTAAAAAAAAAAATTTTTTTTCCATAAAAAAATCCCCCGGTTTTTAAATAAAATTTTTCGAGCAAAAAATAAAAAAATTTTTTTCCTTATTCTTTAGGTTTTAAAAAAGCTTTTTTTCCCCCGGGGGCTTTTTTAAATTGGGGTTTTATATTTATTTATTTTTTTTTACTTTTTTTAACCCAGAACTCCATAATGGGGTTTTTAAAGCCTTTTTATTTGGGGGGGCTTTTAAATATAATCGCTTATTTTAAACGGGGTTTTTAATTATAATTTTTGAAGTTATTGCCCCCTTTTTTTAAATTTTTTAAAAGGCCCCCTTATCCCGGGGGAAAATTTTAAAATTTTTATTTTTTTAGGTTTAAAAAATTTTTGGGTTTAGGAAACATTCCCCTTTTAATATAAAAAAGGGGGGGAATCCCCCCAAAGGGAATTTTTTTTATAGGAACCTTCCAGGTGGCTTTTTTTTAGAAAACCGATGAAAAACTTAACAATTTGTCTTATTTAAATTTTTAAAAAAAACCCAAAAATATTTTAAACTTAATTTAATTTAGGTTTAAATTTTTGGGGTTTTTATTTAAAAAGGGGACGGGTTTTTTAAAATCGGGTTTTTTAAAAGGAAACCCCAAAAGACCCTCCAAAGGACCAAATGGACTTTTTTTTTAAACTTTTTTTTCCAGTTATTGTAAAATTAATAAATCCCATTTAGGGACTTTTCCCCAAAAAATTTTAAATTTAAAAAATTTTTTAAAGTTTTTCCTCGGGATTTTAAAAAATTTACTCTTTTTAAAAAAGGATTAAAGACTCAGCTTTTTGACTCGTTTTTAAAAAATTTTAAAAACTCGTTTAATAGATTTGGGCTTAATTTTTTCCAGCTTAATAAAACCCAGCAAAAATAGATCGTTTAAATAATATTTTAAAATAAACTCGCTTAATAGTTTTAAAGTTTAATTAATTGGGGTTTTAGCTAAAAAAATTTTTTTTAAACCCCCCCCAAAAAGGTTAAATAGGGATTTTTTAAACGGTTTTTTGTTTTAAAATTTTAAAAAAGGGGTTTTTTTAAAATTTTTTGGGTATTTATTATTATTTTTTAATAAAAAAAAAAAATTTTTTTTAAAAACCTTTTAATTTTTAAAAAATAAAACCCCTGGTTTTCTTTTTTAAAGGGGGAAACTTTTTAAAAATTTTTTGGGTTTTGATTTTTAATATTTTTATTAAAAAATTTTTTATTGAGGGTTTCCCAAAAATTTTTTCCATTTTTTACGTGGGGGGGGGTTTTGTTTTTTTTTTCGCCCGGGGATGAATGACTTTTTGGGGGGGGTTGCGGGGGGTTAAGTTAACCCCCTTTTTAAATTTTTTTTTTATAAAATTTTTAAAGATGCTTAAAAAGGGATTTTTAGTTTTTTTTGGTTTGGGGGGTAAATTGAATTTTTGAAAATAATCAAATTTAAAAAAAAATAAAATCAATAAGGGGTTTTCCCGGGGGGTGGGGGTTTTTAAAGATTTTAAAAGGGAAAAAGAAAAAAACCCAAATTTAAATGGGCGGGGGGGGGGGGGGGTTTTGGGGATTTGGGGGGGGTGGGGGTAAACGGGGTTTTTTGGGGTTTATTTATTTTTTGGGAATTTTTTTTTAAAATTTTTTTTTTAAAAAATTTTTTTTTTGGGGGGGGGTTTTTTTTTTTTAAAAAAAAAAAAAATTTTTTTGTTAAGTTTTTTTTGGACCCAAGTTGTTTGACCCAAATTTTTTTTTGGGGTTTTTTTTTGGTTTGTTTTGGGGATCCAAAGTTGTTTTGTCCAATTTTTGTTTTTATCCTTTTTTTTTTTTTTAAAAAGTTTTTGTTTTTATCAAATGTTTATTTGTTTGTTCCAAAGTTGTTGTTTTTTTGGGTTTTGAAACCAAATTTGTTTTTCTAATTTGTTGGGATTTTATTTTGGTTCCCCCTTTTAAATTTTAAAAATTTTTTTTTTTTTTTTCCCCAGTGGGTATGACATGACTCTGTTTGAGGACGTTAGCACGGTAAGTTAACCCCTTTAACGTTCATTATAAAGTTATAAGATAGATCTATAAAAGGATTTCATTAAGATCGTTGTACGTGATGGTAGAGGGATGTCTTGTAACAATCATCTGAATATGGTAGAAAAATGAATCAATCAAGAAGTTCATGACAACTGTTGGGTGAGTGTTTCATTAGATGATTGAATACGAGTATAAAGTAAAACCCAGATTTATCGCGGAGTTCTGGGAAAGGTAAAAGGCGCAGTGAATCGGGGTCCGTGGTAAATCGGGGTTTTGATTGTTTACATTTACATGTTTATTCCGAATTTGGGGGTAGGAAATGGCCGCGGTAAATCGGAGTTTGCGGTAAAACGGGGTTAAGATGTTGTGATCCCAAGTTGTTATGATCCTAGAAGTTGTTGTGATCCTAAGTGGTGTCTGTGGTTGTGATCCTAAGTTGTTGTGATCTTAAGTTGTTGTGATCCTAAGGTGTTATGATCCTAAGTTGTTATGATCCTAAGTTGTTGTGATCCTAAGTTGTTGTGATTCTAAGTTGTTGTGATCCTAAGTTGTAGTGATCCTAAGTTGTTGTGGTTTGGAATGAACTGCCTACACACAACTTAGGAACCAGCCGTTTGCAGACTACTACCCTGTTGGTGAGTGCGATTATCTTTAATCGCATGTTCCATGCCTAAAACAGTAAAACTTGAATCGAGCTTTGAACCGAGAATATTTCTAGATTCAATATTTAACTAATTATTGTGGTTATGTAGCAAGGTGATTTTGAAGCTGGTAGGTGGTAACTGGTGGTGAGAATAGGTGGTAACTGGTGGTGAGAATAGGTGGCATTTTATTTCATTCTTCCTTCTTTCTCATTTATAAAAAATATTAATCGGTAATTTTTCTGCATGCACTTAAATTTTCCTCGCATCTTTCTATGTACTTTTCCTGTGCAAGTTTTGTGAGAGTAAGTTTTACATGTTTCGTGATTGAAGATTCAGGGGTTATCGAGTATTACTATAAACATGCTACAGTGTGAGAATATGACCCTAGTCAGGGCCCTTAAATTGCCTTATATATCCACATTGAGGATATTCGTTAATCTGCTGGGTCGAGAGCAGACATCAGCGCAAAACCTCTCTTCTCTCTCTCTCTCTCTCTCATCTCTCTCTCTCTCTCTCTCCTCTCTCTCTCTCGCTCTCTCTCGTCTCCTCTCTCTCTCTCATCTCTCTCTCTCCTCTCTCTCGCTCTCTCTCTCTATGGCCTCTCCTCTCTGCTCGCTCTCTCTCTCTCTCTCTCTCTCTCTCTCTCTCTCTCTCTCTCTCTCTGCTCTCCGCTCTCTCTCTCTTCTCTCTCTTCTCTCTCTTCTCTCCTCTTCTCTATCTCTCTCTCTCTCTCCTCTTCTCCTCTCTTCTCTTTCTCTCTCTCTCTTCTTCTCTCTTTCTCTTCTCTCTCTTCAATGTTTCGATGAATATTAAAATAAATGTAATGATTAAATATGTAACAATGAATAAATTACTGTATTATTGCAGACGTCTTCTGATCATTTCCCAATCTCTGAGTCAGTAATTCTAGTTTGTAGGTACTAATCCTTAGTTACTTATGTTTTCTAAAAATATGTCGATGAACCACTTCGTTTCGATAAATAATGCAGCCCAAATATTTAACCCCAACTGTTCGCTTCTTAGATCTTAGTGTAATTTTTGGAGTACTTATTGATTTTGATACTTTTTGTATCAGGGGGACCTCTGAAACCAAGTTAAAGATTTCCAAAATTGGATCACACCGAAGGAAGATCGTATTTAGTAATGATGTGATGAGCTATGTAAACTGTAGTTAATGTGGCACACACCATCCTATCAATAATTATATGGACTTACCATATAATGGGGGGGCCGGAGGGGGGGGGGGGGGTGGTGTTTTATTAAAGTATAAACAGTTATTTAATTTAGCGTAATTGTCTGAATATTTCAATTATTCAGAACCGATTGGAGGAGTCGCTGACACTTTTTAAAGCTATCTGTAACAACAAATTCTTCATCAGTACCTCCATGGTAAGACTTTCATATTTTGTCACTTAGTTTCACATATTTGTTAATTTATTCTTTTATTATAAACTATAAACCTGCTGGTCGAAAGCTATATTTGAGGAAATGTAAGATCAGGTATGTTTTAATTTCTCTCCTTCATCTAGCTCCATATTGTAAAGTATGGATCTTTATTTTACGTTGACGACAAAGTTTTAAGTATTCCCTAATCGATACTTATTATAATTTACTTATATACATTTAGTTATAATCGAGTTTATATTTTGTATGAATTTTTAATTATTTAAAAAAA
>NW_026972096.1:0-4536 GCF_026151205.1 Bolinopsis microptera | reverse complement strand
GGGGGGTTTAAAAAAGTTTTACATTGGGGAACGGGTTTTTGGGAGTATCCAGTTTACTTTGGGGGGGAAAAAGGGTAGGGAGTTTAAAAAAGATACTTGGGGGGCCCGGGTTTTGGGGTTTTCCCACAAAATACATTGGGGGGGACAGGGTTAAAAATTTCACCAGATCATTGGGGGGGACAGGGGTAAAAGTTTTCACGTTTACATTGGGGACAGGGGTAGAATTTCCCAGGATTACATTGGGGACGGGGTTTTAAGAGTTTTCAAAAGGATACATTTGGGGGGGGACCAGGGGGCAGGAGTTTCACAGAAAAACATTGGGGGGGGGGGTAAGGGTAGAATTTCACAGGATTACTTTTTGGGGGGGGGACACAGGGGTTTAAGGTTTTGGGCTTTTTAACAATTGGGGGGGGAACCAGGGTTTTAGAGGTTTTCACAGATACATTTGGGGGACCAGGGGTTAGGGTTTTCACCACGATTTACATTTGGGGGCACAGGGTTATGGAGTTTCCCAACGATTACATTGGGGGGGAACAGGGTTAGAGTTTCCCCGTTATACATTGGGGAGAGGGTTTAGGGAGTTTTTCCACAGTAACCAATTGGGGTGGGGGAAGGGGTAGAGTTTTCACAGATACATTGGGGACAGGGTTTTTTAGAGGTTACACGGATCCCATTGGGGGGACCGGGGGTGTTTAACTTTGAGGGCTTTTGCCTCTTACTTTTAAATTCGCTCTAAAAAAATTACCCACGAATTTGGTTTTTTTACGGTTTTTTTGGCCGAAAACAAAAACGGTTTTAACTTTCAACTCTAATCCCCAACCCCTTTTAAATTTTCCTACCCATAAACCCCGAAAAGGCTTTTTGGCAAAAAGGCCTAAACCCTAACCCTAAGTTCTAACCCTAAACCCGAGCCATAAATAATTCGGAAATCCGTTTTTTTATAGTGTCACGTGCCCCAAACTGCCCCAAAATAGTTTTTGTTCCATAAACTTCTAGGGAAGCTTTTTTTAAAACTTAGGGGTTTCCCATGGGGGTTGTTTTCGGGAATTCAGCGTTAGGGAAAATTTCGTAATTTTTCCCCAGCGGCCAAAAAATTACCCCGGGAATAAGTTTTTACTTTCACCCCCTTAGGGCATTTTTACAAAGAATTTTTTAAAAAAAATTTTGGGGGGGAGCGTTTTTAGTGGGAAGCGGTAACTGTGGAAGTCCACACAGGGGGACCCACACATTTGGGGGCCGAGGGTGGCAAGTTCCACCCCACAAACGACCATTATTTTGGGGGGCATTGGGGCCGAGGTTGCCAATTTTCAAAAACAGACCCATTTATTGACCCACATTGGGGGGAGCCGAGGTTTGGGGCCGGGTCCACCCCAAGGGGACATTTTGGGAAACTTGAAGGAATGGGGTAACCTCCAATCTCATTGCCGGGGGATTTTGGGGGGGGGACGGGGGAATGCAGTTTTCTCACAGATTATTATTGCCCACATTGCAGGGGAAAATTGAATGCATTTCAGGGGGGGAAAATTAAAGGGCCCCAGGGTTTTAAATTTTCCCCAGTTCCCAAATTTTCCCTTTGGGGCCCTTTTTAATAAATTTTTAAAAGGTTTTAAATTTCATGGGGTTTCTTTATATGGTTTTTTTTTTTTAAAAGGGGGCCATTTTTTCTTTTTTTTTTATAATTTATGAGCATTTTTAAAATAAACTTTTCCCCTTTTTTTTTCCCCCCTTGGGGGGCCCCCCCAAAAATTGTTGAAATTTTTTCAAATTTGTTTTTACTATTTGTTGTTTTTTTTTCGGAAAAACCCGGTTTGAAATTTTGGGGTTTTTACCGAAAAATGGGTTATTTTTTTTTTTTTTACCCGGGAAAAAATTTTTGGGCCCCCGGGTTAAGGGGGGTGGGGGGGTTAATGGGGGGGAAAAGGTTATTTTTGTTTTTGGGGGGTTTTTTTTGGGGGAAATTGGGGGGGGATGGGGTTTATTTTTTAAAATTAAAATAGGGGCCGGAAATTAGGGGGTTTTTTGAAGGGGGCCCCCCTTTTTTTTTGTTTAAACGGGGGGGGATTATCCCCCCAAAACCCAAAAAATTTTTTCAAAGGTTAAAGAAAAATTTCATTAAGAAAACAAATTTTGTTTTTTAAAAAATATTTACCCTTTTTTACCTTAGTTTTTTATATTTAAAAAAAATTGGCGGGGGCCCCCCTTTTTTCCCCCCACTAAACCCCACTTTAATTTTAAAATTTTTTTTCCCCAAGAAATTTTCCAAATTTTAAAAAGGGGGACTGGGCCCAAAAACCCTGGTTTTTTTAAAAAAGGGGCTTTTTTACCTTTTAATAGGGGAAAATTTTTCCCTTTTAAATTTTGGGAATTTTTTTCCTTTTAACCTTTTCTGGGGGGGGTTATTTGGGAGGTTTGGGGAGGGGGCCCCAGGGAAAATTTAAAGGGGTTTTTCCCCAAAATTTTATTTGCAGGAAAAATTTTTTAATTTTGGATAAACCCTTCTTTTTTTAAAATTGGTTTGCCACCGACCCTCCCCCCCATTCCCCAAACACAATTTTCCCCCCAAATTTGCCCTACTTTTTAAAAATTTTTGGGGGGACTTTTTCCCCTTTGGCCCCCCCAAGGGTTTTTTTTCCCGGGGCAGTTTAAATTTTAAAAATTTTTTTTTCCCCTTGTTAAAAATTTTTGGGGGGCCCCCAGGGGGGGAATGGGTTTTTTTTTATTTGTTTTAAAACGGGGGGAAAAATTTTTTTTTTTCCCTTTTTTTTTCCCCGGGGGGAACCCGGGGGCTTTTAATAAAATTTTAAATTTCCCCCCACGGAGCGGGGAAAAAGGGGTTTTTTTTAAGCGGGAAAAGGGGGGGGGAGAGGAGAGAGGGGAGGAGGGGGGTTTTTTTAAGGAGGGGGAAAAAGGGGGTTTGCTTTTTTTTTAAAACTTTCCCCAAAGGGCTTTTTAACATTCCCCGGGGGGGCCGGGCCCCCCCAGGGGGGGCCTAAATTTGGGCTGTTCAAGTTCCCCCACCGGGGGGCCCCCGTTACCCGGCGGGGCGCTTTTTTTTTGGGGCTTTTTTCCCTTCCGGGGGGGTTTCCCCCCCCAAACGGGGGCCCCCGGTTTTCTTTCCCCCCCACCGGGCAGGGGGGGCCTTTTTTTTAAACGGGGCCACGTTTTTCCCCAGGTTTTTTAAAAAAGGGCATTTTTCCCCCCTTTTCCCTTTGGGGGGCCAAATTTTTTGGGTGTTTTGGGTTTTTGGATTTAGGTTTGTTTAGTTTTTAAAAAATTTGGGGTGGGGGGGGGGAAAAAATTAAAATTTTGGGAGGGGATGTATCATGGAAAAAGGGGCCGGGGAATGGGTAACTTCTACTTTAAAACCCCTGGGCTTACGATGCTTTGGGAAGTGATGTTTGCAAAAACTGTTCGAGCGAGAGAGAAAAAATGGAAGGTGTTGTAGAAATTGGTTTGGATAAAAGTATTTTTGTTTCCTCTTAAATATGCTCTTTTAGTTGCTTGGTTTCTTGTGGGGGGCTGGTTTCATCGCTGTTTTTGATCAAATCACTTGTGATGTTGATTTTGACTCTTTGCTAGTTTAAAACGTTTCAAATTGTATTTTAAATGGGGAAGACAAAGCTGTCTCAATTTTGTGAAATTTCTTTTTAACATTTTTGTTTTTAAAAAATGTCATCTGAGTAAATAACTTTCCATTATTCTTTCTTACTTATTCAGAACAATAACCCGCTCAAAATCAAATTGTAATCGTAAAAATTTATGTTTTTTAAACGACTGCACTTTACACAAGATGAAAATATGTTGGGAAAAGCATAGAATATTAATTGTGTAAATGTCGGTAGCTTCCCCAAAACATAATTGATTCGTGAAACACTTTTGTTTTCTTTTGCCACCCCGATGAGATGAATGTTGCAAGATTATCCAATAATGCCGCGTGGGTTTTAGTTAATTGAAGCAGAAAACATTTATTCAGCAAAAATGCATTTTGTTGGTGGATTTTTAGCCCCCAATTCGCCGTATTTTGGTCTCCCCTTATGCAAATTAAAAAAATTTTTGCACTCGTACATTAAGTACTTTTGAATTCAAGTTTTTACATAACTTTGGTTGAAAAATTTTGACAGAACGGGGCATTGTTTTTTTTTAATTGCGAATTTAACCAAGAATTTACCGCGTTGTATAAATTTTGGGCTTGGATAAAAATCACGCTGGTCAGGAGTGAAAAAAAATTTTTTTCCCTTTTTTTAAATCCAGTACGGCTTCCTTCCTTTTAACCTCAGTTAGCAACTGTTAGGGGGTTTAAAATCGACGCAGGACGTTTAATAACTTCTTAAAATATCCTGGTAAAAACTGGTTTTCTTTAAAATTTACGGTGTATACTATTAGGGTATCGTTTTTTTTTTTGAACCTGGGAAATTTATGGCACGTTAGCTCTCTTTGGGAAAACCGGTTCCATGAAACTCTGTGGAGATTATTGATTTTGTGTACTCATGGATTGAGGGGTCCCGGGCCCTTGAGTGTTTTTAATGTTAAAACAGG
>NW_026972095.1:0-4554 GCF_026151205.1 Bolinopsis microptera | reverse complement strand
CTGGCCGGGTTTTGGGGGGGGACCCCTTTTCGCCCGCACCCAAGTATTAAACGGGGGACCCAAAAACAGGGGGAAAAGAATAAATTCCCCAAATTTTTAAAAAAAAAAGGGGGAAACCCACCCCCACTATTTTTCCAAAAAGGAAAAAAGGGGAAAAAGGTCAGTACTGGGGAATTTGAGGCCTAAAAGCCCAGGGGGGGCCCGGGGACGGTCTGGCGCCTTTAAAATTTTGTTTACAGAAGGGGGACTACCACTCATAAGCGTTTTGTTCTAAAAATAGCAAAGGGGGGGACAAGGGGTTTTCCAAAAGTGGATTACTTTTTCTGAAAAAGGCGGGTAAACCCCCCGGGACGGGGTTTTTCCCCCAAAAACCCCCCCCCCAAAAAAAAACCCAACACCCAAACCCCTTCATCCCCCCCAAACCCCCCCCCCATTACCACCCCCCATTTCAACCCTATATAATTTTTTCCCAAATTTCAAAGGAGGAAAAACCTTAAAAACCCCCAAAACAAAAAAAAAAAACTGGGGTTTTTTTTAAAAAAAAGGGGTTTGCCTCCTTTTGAAACAACCCCCCCCCCTTTACACAAAATTTTGTAAAAAAAAAATTTTGAAAAAGGGGGCCCCCCAATCAATAAGCTCCGGTTTTGGCCTAGGAAAAAAACCCCCTTTTAGATGTCGGGGGGGGCCCCCCTTTGGGCAATTTTTAGCATTAAAAATCTATTAGAAAAGGCCCTGAAAACCGGGAAAATGTGGGGTTTTTTTCAGCCCCAAAACAAAAGCATTTTATGTCCCTACCCCCGGGGCCAATAGAACCACGAACCGTGGAATTAAAAACGGGATCCCGGAAATCCATTGTTTTTAAAGAAAAGGGTGTTCCGCAAGGTGGGCCCCCCGTCCCCTTTCTTATGGAAACCCGGTTAGGGGGACCGTCTCCTTTTTCGTACCCAGATCCCAGGATCCCCCATGGGGAAAAAACTGAAAAAGGTTCGGGGGGAACGGTTTTTTTGCTTTACTGCTTCGTTTAAAGGAGGGGGAACCGGCAAAAAAAAGGAAAAAAAACCCGGGTTTTCAAAGGGGCCGTATCTCGGGGAAAATGGGGGGGAAAAAAAAAGTCCCTTGGAGCCTTTTCCGGGGGTAATTTTGGGGTTGCCCCCGACAAAACGGGCAAGCTAAAAACCTTAAAACCCCATACAGAATTTTTCCCCACCGGGAAAAGGAGGAAAAAAGGGGGGGGAATTCCCCTCTAAAACCTTTCAAAACATTGAAAAAAAAAACCCCGAAAAAAAATTATGCGTAAAAAAATTTTTAATTTTTTAGGAGTAAATCGATAGCAAACTAAAACGTGGAAAATGAACACATAAAAAAAATCAATGAAAAAAAAAAGCCAAAAGGGAAATACTCATGAAAATGCAGGAAAAGCCATGGGGCCCCCAACATGGGGGTTTTCACCCCCAAGAACCATGAAAGGAATTTATTTTTCGGCTGTATTTTCCCAGACCTTCCCGACTTTTAAACGCTGGGGGACAATTGGCTCAAGGGGTGTATCCAAAAAAACATAACCAAAAAACAACCCCTAAGCGGGTTTTCAGCGGCTAGGGAAAATTCCCCAAAAAGGGGGTTTTTCCATCAATCCGGGGAGCAGCTCTAGACCATCATCACGGAATTTTTTTTCCCATCAAAACCGGTGATAAAAAGGGGAAAAGCAGCGAAAAGGACCCTCTTAGACTAAAAATCAACAACCCTGGAATATGAGCCGATGGTTAATAAGAAGGGGGCAAAACTAAATCACCCAATAAAAAAAAACTAAAAACGAAACAGTTACTAAAACCATCAAACTCGATTCTAAAGGACAGACCAACAACCCCCACACAAAAATGTTTTTTGACCCATTTGGTTTTTTTTACCAAAAAAATTTCCACGACCCCACCCCGAGTACGGGGGAAAATTGAGAATGACGAAAACCTAAAAAGCTACACAAGGCTCCAAAATGAAATGAACAAGTTGGGGAAGCAGGATGAAAACTTGTCGTAAACGACACCCCCCCCCACGCGAGGGTCCTCCCCACCTAGGAAACCAAAAAACCAACCGTTTTTTTCAGGCCGAGACTTTTGCCGTAGGCCCACACGGCCCAAAAAAAATACACAGGAATCTGGAAACCCAAAAAAGAAAAAAATTCATCAAAAAAACGGGGGTCCCCAGGGGGGGACAATAATGGGCAAAGACAAATAAAAAATTTCAAAAATCAAAAAAGCCCACCCCATGGCAAAAGTGGCTGAACCAACTAGAAAAACGGACCAACAAGTCTTTTCTACAAAAGGTTTTTCCCCAGCTCATAAGGCATGATGGAAAAACAAAAAAAGGCAGAACTCTCTTTTGAAAAAAAAAGGCTCCGAATTTTTTGGGGGACCCCGCTAAATTTTTGCAACTACCAATACCAAAAAAGGTATTATGGAAGGGGGACGCTTTGCGGAGAAAAAAAGGTCATCGGAAAATGAGGGAAAGATGGAGAAAAACTTTTGCCCAAAGTCAACACTCACTTCAAACGAGTATGGAGACATAAGTTCGCCAGATCAATCCCGAAACTTGGCAAAGAGAGCACAAGAACAGCAACACAATTCACTACTGGACATTGTGAACTAAACTACCACATTAATAAGCCGACAACGGTCCCTAAAATTTGTCCACACTGTCTCATGGAGGAGGAGACAATGAACCACTTTATTGGCCAGTGCCCGATTGCCCGAAATTGTCTTACCAACGAGGAGGATACTTTGACTCATTTTATCTTAGCGTGACAGACATAGTGGACAAATTCTCACTACCAAGGATCATCGGCTTCATACAAGCAACTAAACGATTTACTAAATTCAAAGAAAACAAAATCTAAACATTTTTTCTCCTTATTTATTAATTTTACCGGCAGTATCTAGATAGCCCGACCCCTGTCCGCGGACAACTGTCCACGGACAACTGTCCACGGACAACTGTCCACGAACAACTGTCTACCAGATCATATTACTGCATAATAACAGTATCCCCTGAATAGCAGCTGTAAAAAGGTCTTGAGAGCGAGCTTCTGTCCAGAGAGGATACTGTCTGTTCTGATATTCTTGTACTTCTTGCAGGGGGAGCAGCGCCATATCAGTCCATCTGGAGACTTCAAGGACAAGCAGGGAACCAGGGACATAGATGCGTTACACTCAGGACAGGACATGGAGCTCTTTAGGAGGTTTTTCGGAATAGGAAGTCTCGAGCATTCTCTAGGGAGGCCGTGGGTCCATTAATTTCGTCCATTAGACAGAAGAGTACCATGTTAGGAATTGGAATAGTTGTTGTTGATGATGGCAACTGATAATACTTCACCAAAAACGAACAACTTATATACCACATTTAAATCGTAATCAATTATTTCATTGAGCAATATACTACGCTACAATCAACTACTCAATGCTATTCATAACTAATTATATCCGAGGGACCACATTTGAATCGCAATCAATAGTTTGATCCAGTAATTTACTACGCTACAATTAATTATGCTAGTCGTAACTAATTGCATCCAAGATACCATACATACCATTCAATTTCATAAGATTTGCGGTCATATGATCTGGTAGACAGGTGTTCGTGGACAGTTGTCCGCAGACAGTTGTCCGCGGACAGGGGTCGGGCTATTTAGATACTGCCTGCTCTATCTTACAGTGGTAACGATCTTACCATTAGTGATATTGACCACAGCCCCCTACGAAGAAGAAGACTTCTAATGAGCCTTAATGCCTGAAAAACCAGTAAAGGGGTATAGTAGTATGGGAGGTATATATAAGGGCAACGGTCATACTTACCAGCACTGTGACAATAGGCAGGAAGTTTAAATGATTTTTCCTCTAGAGTTGTATTATTATTGTCAGTGGTGATGATATAACCAGCCCTGCTTCCTGAATCTGTGCGTGGCTCGTCTGTGTAGCAGTATCGCTGGATGGGATTCTGTCAATGCAGTTGTTTTGCAGGAAGTCTCTGTATTCGGTGTGTTTGCGCCAGGAGTTGTAACGGAAAAGTTGGTATTGAAAGATCTGTCTCTGCTCGAGATGGTAATCGTTTATTGATGGTGATGTGAGTGGTGATTGTCCATTTTCCATAGGTGATAGTTTCTAGGGACAGGCTACCGTAGGCGTGCAGCCTAGCTGCACCCTTTGCTACTTCACCACTAAGGAAAAGTATAATATCTGAAGTGTCAGCGAGGTGGCTCAGTGCGATGAAGGGAGTGCAATTGGCATGACACCACACATGATTCTAAGTGCCAGTGCCTTAAATCTTTGAACTTCTTTGCATTGTGCTCTGTTTGAGTCGCCTTGATCCATATACTGCAGCAGTAGGTTACGATATGTCTAAAAACAGCGGTGTACATCCACTTTGTCGGGTCCGGCAGCCTTCAAAGTCATATATGTATAGTATATACTTATAGTAAATAATATAAAAAAACACTATCTTGTTGATTTAACATAAATATGACATTTAAACCCCCAAACCTTTTTTTAAAAAAACCTTTTTTTTTTA
>NW_026972094.1:0-4661 GCF_026151205.1 Bolinopsis microptera | reverse complement strand
GCGGGGTTTTTTTTTTGGATTTGGAAAAAAATTTTTGAACCGGAAAAAAAACATGGGGGGGAAAATTTTTCCAATCCCACCCACTTTTTTTCCCGGTTTATTTTTCCCCCGGAAAGGGGTACATTTAAACTAAAAAAGTTTTTGCTTTGAAATCTTTGGTAAGGGGGGGAAACCCGGGGACTTTGAGCTAGTTACAAGATCGCTTTTCCACGCTGGAACCCCAATCGGGAGGTGGAAAAAAGGGGGGGCGGGGGCCCAAAATTACGGGGGCAACCTCCAAAAGTGTACCCCGAAGTTGGAAAAAATACAGTACGGGGGATAAAAACCAAAAATTTCTGTGGAAACAACCCCAAAAAATTTTCCCGGGGGGGTTTTTGAAAAAGGGGGTTTGTCGAAAAACTAGATTTTTTACGGGGGGGCCGGGGGACTCCATTTTCGAAAACGTCCCAAAGTTTAAAAAAAGTTTTTTATTTTTAAAACTACTGAAATTGATTTGAGTAAAATATTTTTTTGGGGGCCGATGGAATAAAAAATTTTTTATAGCAAAAAATTTTGCTATTTGTAAATTACAAAAAACTTTTTTTTTTCATTAAATTCCTCTCTAACGGGGGGGTTTTTTCGTTGTCTAAAAAAACCCAGTTTAGCTCAAGAAAAAAAACATTATCATTGGAATTTTTATTTTTTTCCCGCTTTTTAAAATTTAGGGAAAAATTTTAACCTCGCCAAATTTGGCGGTGACCAGTTTTCATGTTTTGCTCGTTTTCAGTTTATTTTTGGGGCTAAAGGGGGAATGCTGGTTTCCAGGGGGGGCTCGCCGGGCCGATTATAGTTTCAAAAACGGTCAGGGGTCCTAAAGGGCTCCCCACAAAAACATGTAACTTTCGTAAAAACCAAAAAGAAAATTTAAAAAAAAGTAATTTACAAACTGGGGTCATTTTAACTATATACGCTATAAAAAACAAAACAAAAAATTACCATGACGATGGAATTTTGTGTGTTTAATTTTTTTAATGAAAAAAAGTTTTTAAACTTATACTTCACATCTCCCCCGAAATTTAAAATTTTATATAAATTGTATTTTTCGTCACAGATCAGTTTATTTATATTAAAAAACCCCTTTTTGCCCAATACCGGGGCTCGTTTCCAAAAAAAAAATAGACATTTGGGAAATTTACGAAACCCCAAGAAAAACAAATTTCTTTAAAATTCTTGAATTTTACTCCCCGAAAACCGGGGCAAAAACCGGGGGACCTGATTGAAAAAAGAAAACCCAAAAGTGTGGCAATTTTTTGTTTTTTACCCATTGTGGGGGCCAAGTTTTATACGTTTTTTTACGGGGGGAAAAACCATTTTTTGGGGGTTTGCATTAAAGGGTGACAAAAACAATAAAATTATAAAGGGGGGGGCTTTTCTACGATTTTTTACCGGGGTGATTACATTTTAAAAAACTGATAACTTTCTTAGTCCCCCCTAGGATAGTAGGTAAAACCGTATTACGGACAACATTGAATTTGGGTTTAAGTGTTGGAAATATAATATGTTGTGACGGGTAATATGTAATGTAATAAATCTAGACCGATCTGTCGTTTGGGTCTAGACAAAATTTCCACGACGAATAATTGAAACTATTTATGTGGTGGATGCAACTGCTCAGCAATCCAATATATATTGAGATTATCATAACCAATACCTTTGGATCGGTCTCCAGATCAACTTATTCCTGCACAGGGATAAGTTTTGAAGTATTATCCCTGTGCGTTCTGGTACCGACGTTATGTGTGTTAAATAATAAAGGACCTCTATTATTACAATTAGAAAAATCTCAACCCGCCAATTCTAAATCGGTTACACAGTATATAACCTTATATTTATAAGCTTATAACTTTGCATCTTCTTCACTGGAACTGATCACAACCCACGTCGCAAGAAACTGAGGCCCCATTATTCTTACAGAAATAACTTTCCTCGAAATTGTTATGATAATAGAATCTGACGTCAATGGTTGTAGATATGTTTCAGGTAAGAATAATATAATAAGATATAAACCATTATTGACTAATAGTTTGCGAGTTAAGAATATCGTCATGCAACGTCAAGGAATAGCTCAACCATCAAACCTGACATCAAAGACGTCAAAAACTTTTATGATTTAACGGTTGAGGAATGGATTAGTCACATAATAACGCATAATAAAGGTATTGTAACTAAAAAGTATCGAGCTTTACAATCGCAATCCTTAGGTTACAAAAGGTTAACGCGTGAAATAACTTAAAATTAAGAATATAAATATCTAATAACTATAACAGATATAGAAAATTATACAACAAAGGGCACTCTGTCACTGGATCACAGGATCGCAGGAAGGACGGTCCAACAAAGAGATTTTAAAATATGTGCATATTTCCAAATTCAAATTAGACACGCAGTCAGGTTTAAAAAAGCCATAATTCCTTCTGTTCCAGTGTGTCACTGCTAGTGTTATTTACTGTTCAAATCTTATACAGACATCAAAAACAAGGAAATGGTTATGAGAAGATACGTCAGCATGTGAGGAACACTAATGATAGATTTTAGGTCCTTTGGGAATTTTCAACACAAAAATTGCATGGTAAACATCTGTTATTTGGTCGAATGATCAACAATTTAAAAACCGAGATTTACAAAATATCAATACTATGTCACTGTTCTTGTAGAGTATGTTTACATCATCAACACACAGAACGTGCAAATTCGGGTTTACAGTGCGACTCATAACATACGAAAGTCTGAAGCGTGTAGCTTGCATTTTAAACACTAGGAGGAGAGAGAGAGAGAGAGAGAGAGAGAGAGAGAGAGGAGAGGAGGAGAGAGAGGAGAGAGAGAGAGAGAGAGAGGGGGAGAGGGGAGAGAGGAGATGAGAGGAGAGGAGAGGGAGAGGAGGGGAGAGAGGAGAGAGAGAGAGAGAGAGAGGGAGGAGGAGAGGAGGAGGAGGGAGCGAGAGTGGAGGGAGTAGAGAGGGAGAGAGGAGAGAGAGAGGAGGGAGGAGAGGAGGGAGAGAGAGAGAGAGAGGAGAGAGGGGGAGAGGAGGAGAAGAGGAGGAGGAGGGAGAGAGGGAAGAGGAGAGAGAGGGAGAGAGAGGAGGAGAGGAGGAGAGCGGAGAGGAGAGGAGAGAGAGAGGAGAGAGAGAGAGAGGAGAGAGTGAGGGGGAGAGAGAGTAGAGAGGAGGAGAGAGAGAGAGAAAGCGAAAAATGTAAGCGCTGGCTAACTGCATTTAAGAAGAGAGTGGTCCCATAAATTAACTGGACACGCTCTGACACGAGTCCATTAACAGAAAGCCATTACATGTCATTCGTGCAGACTGCAAATAGCGACAAATATTTGCTAAAACGCAGTTTAATATTTGTAGGGTTTGAGGCGTATCAAGTCTTATTGCAGGAGGACTAAGGCTTCGAAGCTAAACCACCAAACTTCAAATATTAACAAACTTCATATACTTTTAGTTACGTTGGGAATATAATCAATCATGGACGCCGGGATGGTTGAACAGGACAGAAAAAATACGGCTCTATAGTGACGAACAGTTCAATTGTTGATGAAAGATTTTTCCAGGTATGTATTTAATTATGATTTAGTTGGATTTATCGAGATTTCTGAAAAATTTCCTAACCAAAGACAAATCTAAAGATATTATTACTGTTTAATTAGGCGTGAAGGTAAATGTGACGATGTTTAAAAATTCCGTTCGGTAGCGTACTTAAGTGCCGCCTCACGCCGCCCCTTAGGCTCCAAAAAGCAATTGTAATTTCTGCTATTGTTAATTTGGATTTAGTATTAAAACGACATATTTTGACTGCTCGCGCATCCGCAAAGTTAGATACGTCATTACAGTAAACTGACAGGAGTGAGAGAGGAGAGGGAGGGAGAGGGGAGAGGGAGGGAAGGGAGAGAGAGAGAGAGGGGGAGGGAGAGAGAGAGAGGAGAGAGAGAGAGGAGAGGGAGAGGAGGGGGGAGAGAGAGAGAGAGGGAGGAGAGAGAGAGATGAGAGAGAAAAAAAATAGGGGAATATTGCATTTACGATGGTACAAAAAAGTTGATAAACGTATCTAAGATGACTCCAAAGAAAATGTCGATATATTTAGCTCCGGAGAGTTCTGTTTATTTCAAGACTTTAAGAGAGGAGTTTAATTGTATCAAGGATAGAGGAAAGAGAATAGAGATTAGAGAATATGGAGAATTATAGCAGGCAGCACTTATATTGTTAGCAGGCAGCACTTATATTGTTCTGGCCGGGGGGGCCTCCCATCAACATTCTTGTGACCTTGAATACCGCCAGCAAGAAGAAGGACCTGCAAGAAGACCAGCAAGAAGGACCTGATAGAATTAAGATTCACAGGCTGCCGGAGGTTGGACCATGCCTGACTGAACCAGGAAAAAAGTAATAAAAGAAAAGCCTGCTGTTCACTGAAAACACGCTGGATACTATGATTTGAAGAAACTATAAGTAACTAACTAAAAGTATAAGTAACTAAAGTATAAGGGAACTAACTAAAGTATAAAGGGAAACTAAAGTATAATTAACTAACTAAAGTATAAGTAAACTAAAGTATAAGTAAACTAACTAAAAGTATAAGTAACTAAAGTATAAGTAACAACTAAAATGTTAATAACAAAACTAAAAAAAT
>NW_026972093.1:0-4664 GCF_026151205.1 Bolinopsis microptera | reverse complement strand
CTCCCCCCCCCAAACCTCCTGTTTATCAGCTCCCCCCCTCTCTCTCCTGTTTTCAGTCCTCCCTTACTCCTCCTGTTTAATCAGTTTCCCCCCCTCTACTTCACACCCCTCCCTTACTACCCCCCTTTTTATCAGCCCTCCCTCTTACCCCCGTTTATCAGTCCCCCCCTCTGCTACCTCTGTTTTCAGCTCCCTCCCTCAAAATCCTCTTTTTATCGCTCCCCCCCCTCTGCTACCTCCGTTTTAGCTCCCTCCTCAAATACCCCCTGTTTATCAGCTCCTCCTCTAGCTCCCTCCTGTTTATCAGTCCTCCCTCTAGACCTCCTGTTTTCAGCTCCCCCCCCTCTAGCCCTCCTGTTTTTCAGCTCCCTCCCCTAGTACCCCTGTTTTATCCTCCCCTCTAGAACCCCCTGTTTATAGCTCCCTCCTCAAAATCCCTCCTGTTTTTCCTCCCTCCCTCAAAACTACTCTGTTATAGCTCCCCCCTTAGTCCCTTGTTTTCAGCTCCCTCCCTTAGCTACCCCCTGTTTATCGTCCCCCTTAGCTCCCCCTGTTTATCAGCTCCCTCCCTCTAGCTACCTCCTGTTTATCAGCTCCCTCCTCTAGCTACCTCCTGTTTATCAGCTCCCTCCCTCTAGCTACCTCCTGTTTATCAGCTCCCTCCCTCTAGCTACCTCCTGTTTTATCAGCTCCACCCTCTAGCTACCTCCTGTTTATCAGCTCCCTCCCTCTAACTACCTCCTGTTTTATCAGCTCCCTCCCTCTAGCTACCTCCTGTTATCAGCTCCCTCCCTCTAGCTACCTCCTGTTTATCAGCTCCCTCCCTCTAGCTACCTCCTGTTTATCAGCTCCCTCCCTCTAGCTACCCTCCTGTTTATCAGCTCCCTCCCTCTAGCTACCCTCCTGTTTATCAGCTCCCTCCCTCTAGCTACCTCCTGTTTATCAGCTCCCTCCCTCTAGCTACCTCCTGTTTATCAGCTCCCTCCCTCTAGCTACCTCCTGTTTATCAGCTCCCTCTCTCTAGCTACCTCCTGTTTATCAGCTCCCTCCCTCTAGCTACCTCCTGTTTATCAGCTCCCTCCCTCTAGCTACCTCCTGTTTATCAGCTCCCTCCCTCTAGCTACCTCCTGTTTATCAGCTCCCTCCCTCTAGCTACCTCCTGTTTATCAGCTCCCTCCCTCTAGCTACCTCCTGTTTATCAGCTCCCTCCCTCTAGCTACCTCCTGTTTTATCAGCTCCCTCCCTCAAGCTACCTCCTGTTTATCAGCACCCTCCTCTAGCTACCTCCTGTTTATCAGCTCCTCCCTCTAGCTACCTCCTGTTTATCAGCTCCCTCCCTCTAGGTACCTCCTGTTTATCAGCTCCCTCCCTCTAGCTACCTCCTGTTTATCAGCTCCCTCTCCTCTAGCTACCTCCTGTTTATCAGCTCCCTCCTCTAGCTACCATCCTGTTTATCAGCTCCCTCCTCTAGCTACCTCCTGTTTTATTCAGCTCCCTCCCTCTAGCTACCTCCTGTTTATCAGCTCCCCTCCCTCTAGCTACCTCCTGTTTATCATCCCCTCCTCTAGCTACCTCCTGTTTATCAGCTCCCTCCCTTCTAGCTACCTCCTGTTTATCAGCTCCCTCCCTCTAGCTACCTCCTGTCCCCTCCCTCTAAGCTACCTTCCTGTTATCAGCTCCCTCCCTCTAGCTACCTCCTGTTTATCAGCTCCCTCCCTCTAGCTACCTCCTGTTTAACAGCTCCCTCCCTCTAGCTACCTCCTGTTTATCAGCTCCCTCCCTCTAGCTACCTCCTGTTTATCAGCTCCCTCCCTCTAGCTACCTCCTGTTTATCAGCTCCCTCCCTCTAGCTACCTCCTGTTTATCAGCTCCCTCCCTGTAGCTACCTCCTGTTTATCAGCTCCCTCTCTCTAGCTACCTCCTGTTTATCAGCTCCCTCCTCTAAGCTACCTCCTGTTTATCAGCTCCCTCCCTCTAGCTACCTCCTGTTTATCAGCTCCCTCCCTCTAGCTACCTCCTGTTTATCAGCTCCCTCCCTCTAGTTCCTCCTGTTATCAGCTCCTTTCTAGCTCCTTGTTTATCGGGTCCCTCCCTCTAGCTACCTCCTGTTTATAGTTTCCTCCCTCTGGGCTACCTCCTTTTTTATCAGCTCCCTCCCTTTTGCTACCTCCTTTTTATCGCCCCCCCTTTCCCCTGTTACCTCCCTTTTACTCCCTCCCTTTATCGTCCCTTCCTCTAGCTCCTCCGTTTTCCCCCTTTTTTTCCCTCCTTTATCTTCCCTCCCCTTACCCTTTTTACCCCTCCCCCCCTTTCCCCCTTTTTTTCAGCTCCCCCCCCCCCTATCCCCTTTTTCAGCCCCTCCCAAATCCTCCTGTTTTTTCGCCCCCCTCTGCCCTCCTGTTTATCGCCCCTCCTTACTCCCTCCTGTTTTTTCAGCTCCCCCCCTCTACTACCCCCGTTTTCGCTCCCTCCCTAAACTACCTCCTGTTTTCAGCTCCCCCCCCTTTCATACCCCTGTTTTTCAGCCCCCCCTCTAGCTACCTCCTTTTTATAGCTCCCCCCCTCTACTACTCCTGTTTTTCAGCTCCCCCCCTAGCTACCTCCTGTTTATCGCTCCCCTCCCTCTACTCCTTTTTTTTTTTTCCCCCTCCCTTTTCCCCTTTTTTTCCCCCCCCTTTTTTTTTATACCCCCCTTTTTTCCCCCCTTTTTTTTTTTGTACCTTTTTTTCCCCCCCTTCTTTTTTTTTTTTCCCCCCCCCCCCCCTTTGTTCCTTTTTTCCCCCCCCTCACTACCTCTTTTATCAGCCCCCCCCTCACCTCCTGTTTTATCCCCCCTCCCTTACCCCCTCCTGTTTTTTCGCCCCCCCCTTAGCTCCCTCCTTTTTAAAAGCTCCCCCCCCCCCTTTTTCCCCTTTTTACACCCCCCCCTAGCTCCCCTGTTTATCGCTCCCCCCTCATACCCCCTTTTTGCCCTCCTCTTCCCTTTTTTATGCCCCCTCCCTCTTTTTTTTTTTTTCCCCCTCCTCTTTTTTTTTGGCCCCCCTCAAATCCCTCCTGTTTATCAGCTCCCCCCTTTACCTCTGTTTATCCCCCCCTCCCTCTAACCCTCTTTTAAATCCCCCCCCCTTTTTTCCCGTTTTCCCCCCCCTTTTACCTTTTTTTCCCCCCCCCCCCCCTTTCCTTTTTTACCCCTCCCTCAAATCCCCTGTTTTCAGCTCCCTCCTTTTTCTGTTTACCCCCCCTTTTTCCCCCCCTTTTTTTTCCCCCCCCCTTGCCCCTGTTTATAGCCCCCCTTCCCTCTACCCCTGTTTATCGCTCCCCCCTCTAGCTCCCCTTTTTCACCCCTCCTCTAGCTCCCTTTTCCTTTTTTTAGCCCCCCCTTTTCCCCCTTTCCCCTTTATTTTTTTTTTTTCCCCCCCTTATTACTTTTTTGCTCCCCCTCTATTTACCTCCTTTTTATCGTCCCTCCCTCTAGTACCCCCTTTTTATCCCCTCCCTTTTCCCTCCCCTCCTGTTTATCAGCTCCCTCTCCCTACTCCCCTGTTTACAGCTCCCTCCTCAGCTACCTCCTGTTTATCAGCTCCCCCCTTGCTACCCTTTTTTCAGCCCCCTCACTACCTCTTTTTATCGCTCCCCCTCTAATTTCCCTTTTTATCAGCTCCTCCTTCTACCCCCCTTTTATCAGCTCCCCCCCTTTTACTCCTGTTTATCAGCCCCCCTTTTCATACCTCTGTTTACAGCTCCCCCCCTCTAGCTACCCCCGTTTTCAGCTCCTCCCCAGCCCCTGTTTTCAGCTCCCCCCCTCTACTCCCTCTGTTTTCAGCTCCCTCCCTTAGTACTCCTGTTTTTCAGCCCCTCCCTAACTCCCCTTTTTACGTCCCTCCCCCTAGTACCTCCTGTTTTCAGCTCCCTCCCTCAAACCCCCTGTTTTCGCTCCCTCCCTCTAGCTACCTCCGTTTTTCGTCCCTCCTTAGCTACCCTGTTTATCGCTCCCCCCTTTCTAACCTCCTTTTTTTATCAGCTCCCCCCCTCCCTCTGTTTTTGCCCCTCCCTCTATACCTCTGTTTTCAGTCCCTCCCCTCCCCTTTTTTACCCCCTTTCCCTTTAAACTACCCCCGTTTATCAGCTCCCCCCTTACTACCTCCTGTTTTTTCAGCTCCCCCTTAGCCCTCCTTTTTTTCCCCCTCCCTTTTCCAAACTCCTTTTTTACCCCCCCCCCTCTTGCTACCTCCTTTTTTATCAGTCCCTCTAACTACTCCTGTTTATCAGCTCCCCCCCCTTATCCCTCTGTTTATCGCTCCCCCCTCACTCCTCCGGGTTTTTCCCCCCTCCTCTACTACCTTTTTTTTTTCCCTCCCTTAGCTCCCCCTGTTTAACCCCTCCCTCTATACCCCCTTTTACGCCCCCCCCTTAGCTCCCCTCCTGTTTTCAGTCCCCCCTCAGCTACCCTGTTTATCAGCTCCCTCCCTCTGCTACCTCCTGTTTTACTCCCCCTTAATACCTCCTGTTTATCAGTCCCTCCCTTTTCACCTTGTTTATCACCCCTCCCCCTCTATCCTTGTTTTTTCAGCCCCCTCCTTATCCTCTGTTTATCGCCCCTCCCTTTGTCCCTCCTGTTTATAGTCCCTCCCTTAGTACCTCCTGTTTTTCCCCCCCCCCCTTTT
>NW_026972092.1:0-4756 GCF_026151205.1 Bolinopsis microptera | reverse complement strand
ACTTTTAGAAGGCTTGTGACTCAAGAAGGGGGTAAATATTTCAAAGTCCACTCTTTCCCCAGCCCCTTTCATTTTTAAACCGGGGAAAATTTTCCCCCGGGCCCCCATGCCCAAAAAATTTAAAAACCCCTACTCTTTTTGTCTGGCTTGCTTTTTAATTTTTTGTTTTTTAATGTTATTTAATGTAAAAGTTTTTAAAAAAATCTGGGGGGCCTTTTTATTTCATTTTTCCAAAATTAAACCCCAAAAATTTTTACTCTGCTTTTTTTTTTTTTTTTATTTTATTTACTTTGTTTATTATTATTTATTTATTTGTTAAAAATTTTTCTGTGACTTTAAACCTTTGTTGGGGTTTTTACCTGGGGGACAATTTTTTAAAATCTTTTTACTTCCCCATGGGCTTTTTACTATTCATGTTATAAAAAATTCCAAAAATTTCCCCTTTTAAAAAATTTTCGGGGGGTTTATAAAAAATTTAAATTTTACAATTTTCACCCCTCCCCTTACCCCCACTAAAAATTTTTAAAAACGGTTTTTTTGTTTAAAATAATGGGGGGGGAAAAGGAACTAAATAAAGGGGACTTTTTTAGGAGCCCCATTATATTTTTTTTTTTTTTAATTTTTTTTAAAATAGGGGACTTAATTTGAAAATTACTTATATTTGGGGAAAAACCTGATTTTTAAATCCTTATGGGTGTTTCCCTTTTCGGGTTTTTTCCCAAAAATCAATCAAATTTAAACCATTGGCCCTTGGTCCTTTGTTGTGGGGAAAAAAAACTTAAAAAAAAATTAGGGGGGGGGGAAAAAATTTGTTTGAATCAAAAATTTCAAGGGGATTTTTTCTTTCCCTAAAACTTGTTGGGGGGGGCGTTTAAAATTTTTTTGTAGGGGCCCCCGGGGGGTTTTTTTATTTGGGGGAAAATTTTTGCTAAATGATAAATTTTTCCAAAAAATTTTTTTTTGGGGCCTTTTTTTAAAAAATGTTTTTGGGGTCCAAAAAAAAAATGGCCCCCGGATAGTTGGAAAATTTTTTCCCAAATCTTGGGGTTGTTTACAAGGTAGTTTCGTTTTACGGGTTACATTTCCCCTGGGTTTGGTGGGGTATGTCCGGGTTGGGGGGGATTTTTTTTATTAAAACTTTAATCTTAAAAAAGTTTTTTCCTAAAAAAATAAAAAATATTGGGGTTTTTGTTTAAAATTGTCCCCTTGTTCAAGTACAGGGGGAAAAAAAGTATTGGGAAAAAAAAACGGGGAAACTTTGATCCCATTTTTTGTAAAATTAGTTAGGGGGGGAAACAAATCATTCCCCCCAAAAAAAAAAAGGGTTGGTTGGAAATTTTTGGGTTTTTGGGGGATGTTTTGCAATTTTTATTTTGGGGAAATTGGTATTGCAAAAAAGGGAAATTTTTAATTTAAACCTCTCTGTTTTTATATTCAATTTTTTTTCCTTTTTCTCTTTTGGAAAATTTTTAAATTGATTTTTTTTTACTTTCTCAGTTTTAGGGGGGACTTTAAAACTTGTTTAAAATCTTTGGGGGGCTGGGGAAAAACTGGGGGTTGGGGGGGACTCTACCCCCACCGGGGGGGGAGGCCTAAGCAAAAGGGACTTTTGGTTTTGGGGGGGGGGTTTCCACGATTCTTCCGGGGGGGACTTTTTAAGCTTGGGGGGAAGTAGTCAAGGGATTGAAACTGGCCCACTGGGGAGGTTTTAAAGGGGCCCTGTTTTAAAAAAGTTTTCAAATTTTGAAAAAAATTTTAAAATTTCCATTACATATTCTTTTTTTATAATTTTCCTAGGGGGATTTCTACATTGTTTGAAGTGTGTTTTTAATTAGTTCTACCCCCAGGGGAAAAAAAAAGGGTTTTATTTTTAGTAGGGGAAAAAAGGGGGTAATGGCAACTGGTTTTTTTTAAAATTTTTCAGGTTTTTGGGATTTGCGGGGTTTTAAGCTTCAAGGGGGGCTTGAATATTTTTCATTTTGGTTTTTTGCAGGTTTTTTCATAAAATACTAATTGATATTTTAGAAAATTTATTTTATTTTTTATTTGGATTTGCCCTCAATTATGGCAAAAATTTGTTCTTTCGGGAAAAATTTTCTTTTACGATTGTGAGTTTGGGATCCTTTTTTGGGGGGGGGTTTTTACGAGATTCAAAAAAAAAAGGGGGGGGTTCAGGTTTTGTAATGTGATGTTGGTTGTGGGGTTTCGTTTTTTCTCCGTAGGAAAAAAACGGGGGCGATCTGGGGGCTAAAAAAAACCTTTGGGGGGGTTTAAAAAATTATTTTTGGTATTTGGGATTCCCGTTAAAAACTTTTGGAAGGGTTTTGGTTTAAATTTTCTTTGTGTTAAAAAAATTTTTTTTTGACCCAAAAAAGGGGTGTCGGGGTGGGTTGGGAAATTTTAATTTTTCCACATTTTTTTATGGCAATGATTTTTTTCGTGGGGATGTTTTGGGAGGTGGGGGGGGGGGAACAAATTTGTTTTGTGGTTTTTGGGGGGGGACAGAGATCCAAAAAATCAGGGATTTTCTCATGGGGTTTCAAGGGGTTTTTTTTTAAAAAAAAAAAAATCTTTTTTGGGAACCTCCCCGAAAAAAAATAAAAAGGGGGAATAACCCTCACTTTCAATTTTTTTTTCTTTGGGGGACTTTTTTAAATTTTTTGTAAACAACATTCCCCCCTTAACCGAATTGTTCGTTTGGGGGCCCCAAAGGTTCCCCCTAAAAGTAAAAATTTTTTTTAAAATTCCCTACACAATCAAAACAAAACAGGGTTTTCAGATTTTGGGGCTTTTTTCCTTTTTGGGGGGGGAAAGGGGGGAAACAAAAACCCGGCCCCTTTTTTTAAAAAAAGGGTTTTTAAAAAAGGGGAAAAAAAAACAAAAAAAACAAACAAAACCTGTAAAAAAAAAGGTGGGGGGGGAATTTGGGGTTTTTTTAAATTTGGGAAGGGAAAAATTTTTTAACTGAAATTTTTTTTATTTTAAATTTTACCGCTATCTTTTTTTTGTTTTTTTTTATTCAAGTAAAAAAAAAAGGGGGGGTTATTAAGGTTTTGGGGGGGAGGCATTTTTCTAATGAAAAAAGTGATAAAAGGACCCAAAACAGGGGTTTTTAAAATTTTTGGGAAAAAGGTGGGGGATTTTTTGTTTTTTAGTATAAGTTTTGTTTGTGAAAAAATTTTTTTGCCCCTTTAAAATTTTTTTCATGTCTTTTTTTTGGGGGGAAAACATTTTAAAAAATTGTTTCCTTCCTTTTCGAGTTTTTTACGAAAGAGTTTAGGGAATCCAAGCAAAATTTTAAAAATTCTTACCACTACAGGCGGGTAAAAAAAATTTTTACTTTTTTTTTTTTATTCCAAAAGTTTGGCTTTTTTCCCTTTTTTGGGTCTTTTAAAAAACAGCTACTTTCAGAAAAAAGGTTTTGGGTTTTTTTAAAAGGGAAAATTTTTTCGAAAAATTCTTCGGAAGGGGATTCGTTTATTAAACTTTCCCCCCGGGGCCCCTTTACTAGTTCGGGGCTGGCAACCGGGCCAAAAAAGGGAATCTTTTTCCCCGTATCTGTTCCCCGCAAAATTTTGTTCCTTTTTAAAAAAAAACTAAAAGGGGAGCCTGAATTCGAAAATGTAAAAAAACTTGGCATGTGGAAAATTTTTCCCCATTTCAAAAAATTTGCAGTTAAAATTTTTTGCCATAAACTACCTTTTCCCCTTTATTTCATTTAATCCCCCTTTAAAATAAAATGTATACAAATTTTAGTTTTTAAAACTATGTGCCGACAAAGGGCCCTTTTTTTCCCCAAAATTAAAACCCCGTTGCTTTTTTGGGGAAATTCCCAAAAAAATTAAACTTCCCCCTCTTGCTCCCACCGTCGTGGGCAGGTGGGGGGCCCGGGGGGGGGGGGCATTTTTACTGTATTTGTAAAGTAACAGTATTGGCAGGGGGGGGGCAAAAATTTTACTGAGTGTCACCCTCTTACTTTTTAAACCTTTTTATGGGGGCCCCCCCCAAATTAAATAATTCCCAAAATTATTTGTTTTTTTTTAAATTAACCCCCTCTATTCCCCCTTTAAAATTTAAAAATTTAGGGGAAAGTTTGGGGAAAGGAATTTAAAAAAAGGGGGGACCTTGAAAGAGGAGGGGATTTGTTTTTTCAAAAGGGGACGGCGGGAAATTTTTTTGTATTTGGGGGTTTAAATACCTGCCCCGAAAAATCTTAGGGTTTAAATTTTAATGGATTGTGAAAAAAAGGTTTTTTCCAGCTTTTTTAAAAAATTTTTTGGTAAAAAATTTCCCATTTTTCTGGGGTGGGAAGGGGGGGCGGTTACCTTTTTAAAATTTTTTTTTTTTTGGGGGGGGGGGAAAAAATTTATTCCCCTTTTTTTCTAATTTTTTCGGTTTAAAAGGGGTAAAAAAGTTTTGAAACCCCCAAAAAACCGGGAAAAATTCCCCAAAAATACAGTTTTTTGGGACCTTTTCCCCCAAAGGGTTAAAATTCCCAAAAAAAAATTTTTTTCCCCTTTTTTTGCCCTTTTTTGGGGCCCCCCGAATTTTTTCCACCCAATAAAAAAGGAAACCTTTTAAATTTTAAGGGGGGGTTTTTTTTTCCCCCCAAAAATTCCTTTTTTCAAGTTTAATTTTTCCCCCCCCCAAAAACCCAAAAAAAAGGGGGCATTTTTCCTCCCCAATTTTGGAATTACCCTAAAAACTTTGGAAAAAAAAAGGGGAAACCCTTTTGGGGGGGGGGGGGAAAAAAAGG
>NW_026972091.1:0-4784 GCF_026151205.1 Bolinopsis microptera | reverse complement strand
ATTTAAAAATTTCTTTTTAAAACCCAATCAACCAGTATCACCCGTGCCTTATTTTGACGGGGGGAATTTTTGTGCTCGCGAACGGGGGGGAAAAACGGAGAAGGTTGGGGGAAACTGAAAAAACCCCCCCGCGTTTACCGTCCTTCAAGGGAGTCGGGGTTTCATTCCCAAAAAAAAAACGGGGGGGACACTTTTCCCGCCCACGGGGGGACGTTCCAAAAAAGCTGGAAGATTGGGGTCGGGGGTCGGGGGGGGACCAACCCCGGGAGGTATAGAGGGGAAGGGTCTATTTCCGGGGGGGGGGTGTTACTGTTTCAGGGCCCCTTAAAAAAATGAAATCGAAAAAACTTTGGGGAAATTTTGGGGGACACCGCGATATACGGTTTTATGGTTTTGCTACCGAGGATTTTTGGGGGGATAAAAGACTTGTAAAAGGGGAAAAACGGGCCCAAACACAATTAGTTCTTTTAGGGGTACCCCTTTTCATTTTCCCCTTTGTCCCCTTTCCGGGAAGGAAAATTTAACAAAAAAAAAAGGGAAAAAAAAAATTTTGGGAAAAAAGGGGAATAACTTTTGTTTTTTTTAAACTTTTTTTTTCCTTTTTAAAAATTTAAAATTTAAAAGGGGGGAAATTTTACCGCAAGGATTCCGTTCCCCAAAATTGTTTTTGGCGGGGGGGGTTTTTTATTTTGGTCACAAAAAAAAATTTCATAAAAATTCAATAAAAAAAACAAAACAGCAAAAACCCGGGGTCCAACTTTGCAAAAATGATCAAATTTCCCCCGGGAAAAAAAAGTTTAGCTATAATTTATAAAATTTGAAAAAAAAAACAAGTTTATAAACTTTATAGATTTTTTTCTACTTTAAAGGCCCCGAGGTTTTTTTTGGGTTTTTGCAGTCTTTTTATGCTAAAAATTGTTTGGTTTTGCCTTGGTTTTTTCGAGGGGCCCCCGCGGTTTCCAGTGCTTTTTTTTTCGCAATTCCACGGTGCGGGTTTTGGGGGGTTTTTTTCTTGGGGGAAGGCCCGGGGGGATTCTTTCCCCCCCTTTGAAGCTTTGGGGGGGGGACTGAGTTTGGAGGACTGGGTTTTTCCGCCTTTTCAATTTTTTTCGGTCTTTTCCCTGCCCGGGCTGCGGAACCTCCGAGGGGGGGGGCTTTTTTCCTAGCATCTCCCGTTTCTAGTGGAGGGGGGAGGGGGGTTTTTTCCCGGAGGTGATGGGGGGGGACCCAAGCGGGATGTTTTTTGGGAAAACAAATTGTCGGGGGGGGGGACCCAAAACCCCCCCCAATTGGCTACCAGGATATTTTAAGGGGCCACGTTTTCAGGGGGGGGGATTTTGGGGAGCAAGTTTGGGGGGACATGTACTTCGGTTTTTTCTTTCCCCCGGGACCTTTTTCCTGAAACCCCAAAACTTCTATTTAAAACTCCCCCAAATGTGTTTTTTTTATTTTTTTTTTTAATTACATATATGTTTAATTTTGCCGTAAAAACCCCCTTTTTGGGTGTAAAAAAAAAAATAAATTATCCCAAACCTGGTAGTAAAAAAAAAAAGGAAGATAAAACCCAAAAGGAAAAAAAAAAGAAACCCCCCCGGGGGCCAACCAAGCAGTGGGGCAAAGTTGGCCCAAAAAGCCCCCGTTTTCCCAGTTCCAAAGGGTTTAGGGGCAATTTTGGGACGTCTTTTTTTTTTTTTTGGGGAAAAAAAACTCCAGGGGGGGCCCCCAAAAAAAAAGTCCCCCATTGTTGGGGGGATTTATCCCAAAAAAAAACCCCACCAAGGAAAACTCGGGTCTTTTTTTGTTGAAGGTTTTGGGGGAAAAGGAAAAACACGTTTTAATTGGGGGGGGGGTCCCAAAAAGCCGAAGAAAGGGGGGCCAATGGACTGTGGAAAAAGAAAAACCAATAAGGGCGGGCCAGGTGGGGGTTTTTTTTCCTTAGCGGGGGGGGAGTGGGGGGGAGGGGGGAGGGGCCCCGGGGGGGTCAAGTTTTTACGTAGGGTAGAAAAGGGGGGGCCCCAGGGGGTTTTCATTTTCAAAAAAAAGGGCCCGACTGCAAGGGGGGGCACTGAAAAAAGTGTGCTGGTTTTTTTGGTCTGGTTGATTCAAAAAGTCCCAAAAAAAAAACAAGGGGGGTTTTTGGGAGGGTTTTGAGGATTACCCGGGGGGGTTTTGGGGAAGGAAGTTCCCAGAGAGTAGTTTTGGAGGGGCTTTGTCCCCCGAGGGGGGGTAAAACGGACCAAGGTTGGGGGAACCCCCTTTTATTAACGGGATCTGTAGGGGGGTTTTTTTCATAGAGAGTTGGGATTGGGAATGGGAAAAACCTCCAAAAAAGGTAATCTTTGGATGGGGAAAAAACACTGAAGCTTCGATATTTTCAAGGGGAAATCTAAAAAAAAAAAACCCCTTTCTGTGGTTTTGTTTTTTTCATGATACTTAGATTGGGGGGGGGGTATTTTATGGATAATATAGCTTAAAATTGGTTTGAGGTTTAAAAATCCCCCCGGGGGAGGTGGTAGGGGAAACCCCCACCGGGACAAATTGGGGGGGGGTTTTTTAATGGGTTTTTCCCTGGGGTTTTTTTAAGCTGGTCGTAAGTTAAAACAAAATTGGGGTTAAAAGGAGATTGTACTTCAAAAAAAAATAAAACCTAAAAAAATTTTGGATTTTTAAAAAAAGGGTTTTTGAATAAAGGAAAAAAGGGGGTTAAAAAATATTCAATTTGAAAGGGGGGTTTTCCCTTTGTAAGATCCAAAAAGGGGGGGAAAAAATAAACCTCTTAAATTAAAAATTTTAGGGGGGACAAGTTTTACCCCAACGGGGGCGAATCTTTTTTTTTAAAAACCCCGGGAAGAAGAAAAAAATCGTTTTTACCAATTTTTAAAAAACGTAAGGTATTAGCGGATAGATTTTTCTGAAAGGAAAAAAACGTTAGTGGGGGAAAACCCCCTCGAATTGGGGAGGAAAATTTGGATTTTCCATTCCCCAGAAAAAAAATTTTGGGGGGAGGTTTTTGGTTGGGACCACGATCGGGGGTGGGGTTTTTTCTGTCAAAAAACCCCCCAAAAGGGGGGCCTATAAAAGAGTAAGGGGGTAAAGTTTTTGGCCCCGGGATTGCCAAAACTAATCTTCAGATGGGGTTTTTTGGGAAAGTTTTTTTTTTGAAGGGGGGGGGACGGGGATTCTTTTTCCCAAAAGGGGTTCGGCTCCGTAAAAAATCAGTAATTTCTGGGTTTTAAAGGCAACCCTTTGGTTTTTAATAGGGGTTCTGATAAAGACGCGACGGCCATATTAGTTTACTTCGATTGTCAAATCTTTTTTCTTGGGGATTTTTTCCTAAAATTGAGACAAATTTAAATGAATAAATGGGGATGGGGCCCCATTTAGCAATTATGGGCTGTTAAAAGTCCGATTTCCTTTGGGTCCCTTTTGGTACCAGTTTCAATAGCCCTTTTCAGAACAAGATTTCACTAAACGCAACCCCGGGGAGACAAAATGGCCTGATTAATTTTCATTATTCTAACTTGGTTAGTTTTCATGTTTTCCACAGCTAAAAACTTATGGGGCCCCCTGTACCATTCTTGTTATTTTCGAGGCTTTTAATGGGGAGCCTTTTTTCCATTGACATTTCACATCATTGTTGGGGAATTGTGAGTAAGCTTTGGATCTTGTCCCAACCCGGGGGGGACTCCAACTGCAAAAATTTTTAGGCCATTTAGACATGTGGATAACCAAAAATGAGCCTAAAGAAATGAATTAAATTAAATTTTATACCAAAAACGAAACCATGACCAGAGGGGACTTTTTGAAAGCTTTGTTTTCACTTGAATATGGTTTTCAGCGCCCAAAACATTATTAAAAAAAATGTGTTTTACAAAATTAATTTCCCGGGCATTTTTTTTCAAAATTTAGGGCGATTAAAAAGGTTTCATTAAAAAGATATTTCATTTAAATACGGGGCAACCACCTCGAAAGGGAAAGTTTGTTCTAAAATTTCAAGTTTATCGCAAAATAAAAAAGCGAAGAAGGCCTCGGAATATCGATTTTCAACAAAAATGTGTTACGATTTTGGGAATTCATTTTAGCCCTCAAAATTTTAACCCTGCACAGGGGTTTCAGATTTGTTTGGGGGCTAGCTTGAGAAAGTAGCAACAAATCTGCTGTTATAAAGGTATCCTATCTTTAATTATTAAAATAATCGCTGTTTAAACATCTCCCGGTTTTTTGTATTTGTGCAGCAATTTTCATAGCAAACTAATGATAACAGATAATCTTGGGACATTAAACAAGGTAAAAAATAAAAACTAGTAAAACAAGTTGGATTATTGATATTTATGGGTGGCAGTTCCCAATTTGAAACGGGAACAAGAAAAAAAAAGAGGTTACTTATAGGGGACACGAGAAGGGGGTGTGGTTTTTGTGACGGTAGAGGGTGATAATTCGGTTTCCTTATTTGTTTATTGGGCAGACATTATTTGGGGGGGGCACCCAAAACAGGTGTTCCACTTAGCAGTAACTTCTTTTAAAACTTAATCGATTAATTTTTGTTTTAAATTCCACACATTATATGATAACAAAAAAAAAACCTCTCCCTTACTTCAGCAATTTAAACAGACCCCAACTATCATGCTTGAAATATCAAAGGTTGGTTGTTGTGAACAAGCATAGAGGGGGATCAGAATAGTTTATTCGTAAAACCAAAAAAAACTCATCCCCAAAAAAATTTAAACACTGAAAAAAACCCATTTGAAAAAAAACCGGGGGGGATGGGCGTAAAACAAACCTTA
>NW_026972090.1:0-4901 GCF_026151205.1 Bolinopsis microptera | reverse complement strand
TCTCATTTTTAAGGGGGGAAATCCGCAAGTCAAAAAATTTTGGTGGGTTTGTTTGGGGCCTATAAAAGGTTTCTAGGGGGGCCCCCTGGGGAACGTTTTTCCCCATTCATTTTTCCGATTGGAGATTTTTAATTGGGGCCCCAAATACTTTTAAAATCCCAAAAAAATTAGGGGAAAATTTTAATTTCTTGGGCCCGGTTTTGGAACCCTAAATTTTAAAACTAAACTTTTAATATATTACGTAAACTATTTTTATACACATTTGAGTTGGTTTTTTAAAAAGGGGGCCAATAAACCCCCTCTTTCCTTTTTAGAAAAAAGGGGCGGAAATAGTTGTAGTTTTTGGAGGGGGGGCCTTTATTATTTTTATATTTTGAAAAAGGTTTCTGTGTCGTTTAGCTTTTTAAGCTGTGTAACGGTTAGTAGGGTCCTGTTTGGGGTCTGTAGTAGGGTCTTAAAAAAATTTTTTTTATTCTTGTATTTTTTCTGTGTTAGTCTTGAAAGTTTTAGGTGTTTGAAAGTTTTTTTAGTTCGAGGTTGTTTTGTAGGTTAGTTAAAAGTCTTTAGAGGGCGAGTTTTAGCTTTTAGGTCTGAGTAGTTGTTATTAAAATCTTTTTAGGTTTTTCTAGTTGAAAATCTGGGTTTATAATCTTTGTAGTTTTTAGTATTTTCGAAAGTTGGGTTATTTTTGTAATTAGTCTGTGGGGTAGTTCTGTGGGTTTAATTTTCTTTATAGCTGTAGTAGTTTTTGTTATAGCTAGTGTTTTTTTTGGTAGTTTTTATTTTGTCTGTTAGGGCCTAAAAAAATATTGGGGTTTTGATGTATTTTTGTTATTTTCAAAGGGAAAATTTTCCTTTTTTTTCAGGTAAAAAACCCAAAAAAAATTTTTTTTTAAAATTTTCCCAGGGGGGAAGCAGAAAAACCGAGGGGGAACCACTGAAAAATTGGAGTTTTTTGGGGGGACGGGGGACACGTGCAAAATACGAAAAAACCCCCCTCTTAAAATCTGTAGGTTTTGGAAGGTTTTTATTTTTTGGTTGGGGACGATTTAAATTAATAACCCCATTTTTTTGGGGAAAATTTTAGCGAAAAAACTAATTGTTTTTATTATTTTTTCTGTTATTTTTACAAAAACGTTTGTAAAAAAAAATTTTTTTCCGGTTTTTAGGGGGACAGAGACTATTTTTTAAAAATAAAAAATTTTAAAAATCTTCTTTAAAAATTTTTTTTTTTGGGAAAAACTTACCATAATTTGATTTAAAAATATCCCTCTTAAATTATTTGAGCCCAAACAAAAGGGGGGATTTTTTACCATTTTAAAAAACGTTAAAAAAAGGGCTGAGCAAATTTTTTTTAAAACGATTTTATTTCCCCAAAAAAAGAAATAAATCTTATCATGCCGTAATTGGGGGTTTACAAAAAAAAGATCCCACCCCGCCCCATTATTTTAAAACCTTTGGGGTTGTTGATTCTTTTTGGGGTGGGGGGGCCCAAAAAAATTCTACGGTTTTAAAAAACATGAAAAAAAATTTTGTATTTTTAAGTTTTTTTGTTTTTTCACCTATTTACTGTTTTACCCACCCTTATGGGGATTTCATAATTTTCCGGTGGGTGAATGACATTGTCGGAAAAAAATTTTTACAGGCTCCCCAAAAAAAGACGGCCCAGGAACTATTATCAATTGGTCAATGACTGGAACGGGGGTTAAATTGAAAATTACAAAAAAATAAAAGGGGCTTTTTGGGACTTGGGCCCCCAGCTTTTTTGGGACCCTTTTTTTAAAAAAATTTTTTTTTTTAAAATTATTAACCCCGGGTTTTTAATGTTGATAAAAATTCCTGCCTTTTTTTGCTATGTTTTTATTTCCCCATTTTCGTTTCCTTTTTTCCCCAAGAATTCGAAAAAAAAAAGTCGGGTTCTACAAAAAGGGGGGTCCGGTTTAATATAATCGGGGCCGGGACAAATTTTTGGGGAAAACAAATTTCTATGGGGGGAAAAAACGTTTTTAAATTTTTCCCATCTAAAAAGGGTTTAAAATATATAAAACTTTCAATTTGAAAAACAACCCTTCTTTAAAAAAAAGGGAAATTCGAGAATTTACCCAAAGCTTTAAAGTTTTACTGAATAAAAATCTTAGCACTTTTGAGTTCCCCCGGGTGTAATTACCCAAAATTATATAACCCAATTTTTCATTTTCCCCTTCCCCACTGAAAATTAAAAAAAAGTTTTAAAATTTCATTTTTAAATTTTTTAAAAAAAGGGGAATTTGTTGGGGGGGGGGGTTTGGAAATTTTTGGTGGGGGTTTTTTGGTTTTTTTTTTTCGTCATTTTTTGGGGGGGAAAATTTTTTGGGGACAATTTTATTTAAAGAAGCCATTTTTAAGAAAACAAGGAGAGGGGGAAAAAAAAAATTTTTTATTTTTCTTTTCCCCCCACCCCAACCCCAATGAAAAATTTTTTTTTTTCTTTAAAAATTATAATTTTCAAAAATTTTAAGGGGCCCGGCCCATTTTTTTCGGAAAAAGAAAACCCCCTTTTTTCACTGAGATTTTTGGGGGATTTTTTTTTTTTTTAAGCAGTTCCTGAAGAAGTGAAAACATTAAAATTATTTATGGCATAAATTTTTTTAAAAAAAAAAAGACTAAAAACGCTGCTTTTTTTTTCTTATGTTTTTTTTTGTTAAAAAGCAGAAAAAATTTTTCATACCTTCCAATGTTTGGGGGAAGGAGGGGCAAAAATTAAAAAATTTTTGTTGGGGTGATTTTAATTTTTTTCGTTGGATCTTTTTTAACATTTTAACCCAATCTGTTGTTTTCCCTGGGGTTTGGTCAGAAAAAGGAGGGGGGAAACCTTTTGGGGGGGGACTGGGGTTGAAGGGGTTTAAAAAACATGTGACCCCCCCTGGGATATGGGGGGGTTTTTTTAAATGGGGGGGTTGAAAAAAACCCCCCCCCTTTATTAAAAATTTAAAAAAAAGTATCCAAATGATTTTAAAAAAAGTGGTAACCCCCAAAATTTTTTAAACAGGTTCTGCCCCCCTTTTCCCACCCCAAAAATTTTAAACCCCACTCCCCTTTTTCCGCCCGGGGGGGTTGCCAGGGGACTTTTTCCAAGTTCGGAACTTGTACTCTTTTTTTTGGGGGTAGGGTTTTACTCAGTGTTTCACGCCCCTTTAACCCCCTGAGGGGAACACTTTTGTTATCGGTTTTTTTAAATTTTCCGTTTCGGTTACAGCAAAAAATTTATTGTTTTTTTGGTTAAAACAATCCTTTTCAACCTATTTTTTGCTAAAAAAAAAGGGAAATTTTTTTTTTTTTTGGTAAGGTATTTGGAAAAATTTTTTTGAAAAAGAAGGAAAAAAAATTGGGGAGTTTAAAAACATCGATAAGATTAAAAAAATTAAAATTAAAAAAATGGGGACCAAAAAAACTTTGCCCGGGTTGGGGGGGAACCCCCCCCAAATTTTTTAATTTGGGGGGAAGGGTAGGCTGCTTTTTTTGTTTTTTTTGTTCACCTTTTTTTTAAAATAGTCCTCCCCCCCAACTAGAAAAAAAAGATCATTTCCCTTTTCCAAAAAAATTTTTAAAGGTCGTTTTCCAAAACTTTTTTCCTTTTTTTTTTTTTTTTCCGTCCCGGGGGAATAATAATTTGAAAGTTTTAATTAAAAAATTTATTTTTTTGGGTAAAAAAATTTTGGGGGGTCTCTGAAAATTGTCGTTATTTTTTTTATTTTAAAAAAAAAAAAAACTAAAAAATTTAATAAAAAGTTTAAAAAGTAGAGAATGGAAAAAATAAAAAAAATTTTCAAAATTTTTACATTTTAAAAAAAGTTAAAACCGGGAAAAAAACAAACAAATTTACGGGGACAATTTTATTAAAACTTTTTGGAAAGCAAAAAAAACCCTTTCCTTCCCCCTTGCTTTCCCTTTCCCTTTTCTTTTTTTTTTTTTTTCCCCGTGCAACCTGAAGCTCGGTTTTAAAAAAATTTTTCGGTGGAAACAAACTGTAAAAAATGAGGTTTTACTTTGGGTTTAATATTGGTGGGGAAAAATTTTTAGGGGAAAAAACCAATTTTTGAGTTTTAAAAAAAAAAAATGTACCCTTTAAAAAAAAAGTTTTTTTCTTTTTTTTTATTTATTTCAAAATTTTTGACCCAAAATTTGCTTCAAGTTTTTTCTTTATTTGCGCACCTTTTTTTTTGTTTTTAAAAATTGGGGATCTGTTTACTTTTTTTTTTCTTTTCCCCCCTTTCCTTTTGCATTTTTTTCCTTTCAAGTTCTTGGGGCGTTGTCCTTTTCCTTTTTTGTTTCCTTCTTTCTCCTTTTTTATAACCCCACGACTTTAAATTTTACAATAAAGGGGAATTTTTTATTAAAACCTTTCTAAAATTGATAAAATTTTTTTAAAACTTTTCAAGATGTGATTGGAAATTTTGCATCAGTACATTTCGATCCTTTTTTCTTTCCATTTTCCCTCAGCTTAGGAACATGGAAAAAGTTTAAATTTAAAAGATATAAAAAAACGAATTTTGCTATCACCTCTGAGTCAAAATTTTTTTTATTTTCCCGTTTTTCTTGAAAAAAAAAGGGGTTTTAACCCTGTAAAAAAAAATGAAAAAATTTTTTTAAAAACAGTTATCAAAAAAAAAATAAACTTTTTTAATTTCTTTTACTTATAGTTTCACTGTTAAAAGGGCGTGGGTTTTTTTTATTCCCATTTTTGAAAAATGGGTTTCACTAAATTGATCAAAAAAAAACCAAAAAATTTTTTTCAATTTTGGGGGGGCTTTTTGTCTGACAGATTAAAAAAAAAGATTTTTTTTTTGAAATATAAGCCCAGCTTATTCTCCTTTTCGTTCCTCTAAGGGCCCCACAGCGGGGGACTCTTGGTACCCTTCCCC
>NW_026972089.1:0-5017 GCF_026151205.1 Bolinopsis microptera | reverse complement strand
ATCGATGTATAAATCTTTAAATTTACTTATGCAATCAACATTTTCATTTCCCCCTAAACAACAATTTGGGGGTCGTTTTCCAAAAAAAAAACGCCCGGGTTATTTTAGCCCACAAAACAAAAAAACATAGGGAAGGAAGAGGTTTTATCGCAGGAATTTTTAGGGTTGGATTTTTAGTCAAGTTCTTTTCATCAAAAAAATCGAAATAATTAAAATTAAAATGCACAAAAAATCCTAAAAAATTGGGGGGGATTTGCCAAAACAGGGGGCATACATTTTCAAAAACATTTTATTTTTTTTAAGGGAGAAATTTTTTGTTTTAAAATTTTAAAAAAGCCTAAAACATTAAAAGAGCAAGAGAAGAAAAATTTAGCTTGGGGATCAAAAAAAATGGGTTTTTTTTTGGGCCCCTTTTTATACTCAGAATCCCCCCAAATTTTCAATTAAAAACATTTAATGCTAAGGTGAACTATGGACTGAAGCGGTTTGGTTAACTGAACCCCTGCCCCCCGACCCCCCAATGAATATTCAAAAACAATTTTGGGTTTTTTTTTTTGGGGGAAAAATTTTTTGGTGGTATTTGTGGGACCTTTTATTGGGATTTTTCCCCAAAAAATAAAAGGGGCTTTTTCACAAAAAAAAACCCAAAAAAACCCCCCCCTTGGTTTTTTCCCCCCCCCCCTTGTTAACAAATTTTTTTTTTAAATTTGAAACTTTTTCCAAAAAATACATAGATCCCACCCCTCAAAAAATTAAAATCAAAATCCAAAAAGGGCCCCTTAAAAACTTTATTCCCCTCAGAAAAAGAAAAAAACAGAGTTTTTTCTCAGAAAAAGGAATTTTTTTTTTCCATCTAGTATAAAAAAAAAGCCAATTATTTTGAAAAAAAAAAAATAAATTATTTTTTGCAAGGGGGAAACGGCTGAAAGCTTAATTTTTTTTTAAACAATTAAAAAAATTTAAAACTAAATTATTGTAACTCAACGGGGTTTAAAAATTTCGATCTTTACGGGCAAAAATGAAGCGGAGAAAAAAAACCCCAAAAAACCCGAAAAAAAAAAAACCCCGTAAATTTCTCGAAATGGCACGAGGGGTTTGCTTCCTTTTTTTCCCTGAAAAAAAAGGGGCAAAATTTTAAATGGTGTGATAAAAAACCCCAAAACTAAAAATACGGGGGTACCCTTTTAAAACCCCCTTGAAGATCCAAAATAGGCTTATTACCCCCCTATTTTTATTAAGGATTGAGGGGAAAATAAAGTGAAGATATTTGGATTTTTGAGGAAAAAAAAAATCAAAAAACCACCCCTGATTTTTTTTCCCTGGGAAAAAAAAATATAAGTACGAGAAACAAGTCCGGGACGAAAAATTTTTAAAAAAATTTGGCCGAAATTTTTTAAAAATTTGTTTTTGTTACATTTTGCCGAGAGTAACCCAATTTGTACCATCGTGCCCCCCCAGGAAAAAAAAAGTAAAAAACGTTTGATTTTAGCAGACAAAAAACATGGGCAGGCTAAAATTTTGTGGGCCCAATACACAAAAATTAAGTAGGTTAAAAAAAGCGTAAAAAATTTCCAAAATGTAAAAATTTTTTAAATTTTTCTGGGTTCAAAAAACCAAAAGCCTGTGGGGGGGTTTATTTTTTTGGGGTTTCCCCCGTAAAAATTTTTAAAGGTTTCGTACAGAAATTTTCTTTTTGAAAAAATGAAAACTTACAAAGGAAAAGGAGGTTTAAAAAATTGGGGGTTTTATGAGGTTTAAATACGTTTTTTTTTCCCCTGAGGCTAAACCCCCCCCTTAAAAAACAAGGAGGCCCCCCCTTTAAAACAGGAACCAAAATTTTTTTACCAAATTTTAGGAAAATTTTATAAAAAAAAAATAATAAATTGGGAAAATTTTTATACTCGCCTTTATAACCCCCTAAAGAAAAAAAAAACCCCCCAAAAGTTTTCATTTCCCAAACCATCAAAAAGCAACTCATGAGAACAGTACAAATAAGAAATTTATTTTTATGAAGATGGTTTTTTTATTGAAAAAAGGTAAATACGGGAAAACTTATACAAAACGTTTTTCAAAAGAAGTTTTTAGTTTTTTTTT
Organism: Bolinopsis microptera; assembly: GCF_026151205.1. Lineage (NCBI taxonomy): Eukaryota > Metazoa > Ctenophora > Tentaculata > Lobata > Bolinopsidae > Bolinopsis > Bolinopsis microptera. The sequence continues at coordinate 2,923 of NW_026972089.1, read as the reverse complement.
TAAATAAACGATTTTCTTTTTAGGGTTTCCCCTTTTATAAAAAAAGCTTATTAAAAACAGAGGGTCCCCCCGTAGCTGAAACTTTTCGGTTTTTATAATATTTTGGAAAATAGGAAAGGAACATTTAGGAGGAAATTCCCCCCCTTCCCCTTAAATTTTTTAGTAAAAAAGTACAGGTTTTGATTTTTTTGATGTCAAAATTTGGATGATATCCCCTCCGGCGCTATGTTTGTTAAACGCATTTAAAACACGGTTGAGCAATCTTTACTCTATTCGTTTGTCCCCGGAAAAAAAATGGGCCCCTTTTTTTTCGGGAATGGAAGGGGGACCGGGGCCCCCCATTTTTTTGTTTAGTTTTTTTCCAACCCAAAAACAAGAATCGAACACGGGGAAATTTTGTACCTTGGGTTTTTTTTTTTATTAAAGTCAGGTAAAACCGTAAAAGGGGGTCCATTGCATAGTTTTATTTTGAAAAGTCAACGGGAAAAATACTGTCTTTTTAGATCGTATTTAAAAGCTTGGGCCCCCTATAACTCAAAGGGTTTTTTCCTCCAGATTGGATGTTGCAGCACTGTTAATTGAATTTTTTTTGGTCTTAAAAATTTTTGGGAAAATTGATCAAAATAGGAACACTAAACTTTTTCACTGTGCGGGATGCATCCACAGGGGTCAGCTGCATTGTCAAGTGTATTTGAAAATGGGACCGGACCAGAAGGTAAACTGTTTCTTGGGTCTGTCTAACAAGAGCTTTTTGTTTTTGTTTTGGTTTAGTTTGAGTTTTTTTTTGGGTCATCCAGGTCTTAAATATCCTTTCAAAACAATTTTTATTCCTCTTCTCGTTTGTTGAGGATCTCGAATAGTGGGGTTAAAACTCAATGTCACAGTTGAGTGGTCATCTCCCGGTAAAACATGTGGAATTGTTTAAATCCCATGTCTTCTTTGCGGATCTAAAATTTGAGCTCCTTTTTGGTAAGTATAAACAGTTTGGGGGACCTAAAAATTGAAAAACCTTGGCGGGACTTCCAATTTCTAAGGAAAAAGCATCTCTTTGATCTTGATTTAATCAATAGTTTACTGGGGAAGGATCTGTTATTAAGGGTATGATGTAAACCATTCGAGAACAGAAAAACTTCAAAAACCCAAATTTCCCCTTTTTAGTTTTTTTTTTAGGAGCAAGTGATGATTTTTACAGTATCAAAAGCACCCACTGAGGCCCCAAAAGGGAGGAAAATACCCTTTTACTTTTCATGTCAACTGATACAAAGAAGATCATTTGTATGGTAAGGGTCGCAGTTTCGCAGCTATGATTTGAACCTATAACCCATTTTTGGATCCCCATCAGCAGAAGATTTTTGATTAGTCAAAGATTTTTGGGGTCATCTGTTTTTTCTGGACGCTCTTTTCAATGAGTTTCGAGAGGAAAAGGGGTAAGTTACTAATCGGTCTAAGTTGTTTTTTGGAAAGCTATTGACTTTCTCCTTTATCATCTTTGATGGTGGTCCCCGACAAGAACCCACCCCTTTAGGAACTGACGGAAATTTTTTCCAGTGACAAAGTAAAGCCCCATATGATAATAAATGACACAATTGGTTTTAAAACTTCATTAAAACACCTGCATTAGAATTTTTAGAGGGATGGGATCCTCTTCACATTTCTTTTTTGTTTAAAAGGTCAGAAAGGGGATCTTTTTTAAAATTTCATTGTCGCTTTTAGGTTTTTCAAATTGGGCTCAGGCTTCACCTTTGAAAAGGTTCAGATGGGTCAAGAAGAATGTCAGCTGCAGAAATTCCATTGTTAATGGCAGAGAAAATCTTTTCCACCTTTTAATATGGAAAAACTCTTTCATCTCCTCCATAGATTTTTTTAAAGAAAGGTTTGTTAATAGGCTAAGTTTTTTAGATATGCCCCCCGATCCATCACCCTGATTGACTATTTTGTAAGGTAATCTTTTTTTATTGTCCCCCCAACCAGCTTTGCAGACGATTTTTCATAGAAATAGCTGTCTAGTGGTGGTTATAAAAACTGCTCGGGCAGTTTTAACAGCTTTTTTATAGTCTTAATTTTGAATCTGCAGTTTTAAGCCCCTCCTGTTTGTCACGTTCAGCTTTTCTTCCGTTTCCTTTTCTGGCAGTTTGACATTTTTGGGTTTTCCCACCCACTTGCTTTGATCAGGATTAATGCTAAAACAGATAAGGGGAAGCCCTGTTTTTATCAAGAAAAAATTCTGCGAAAGTTCTTTGTTATAGAGTTCCCGTGGCAGAGTTGCAGTCAATAAATTGTTGGGGGTCATTTAATGTCCAGATAGGCAAAACAGATCTCCCTTAAAAAAAAATTTATGGTCTATATTCTGATATCTTTCCTGCCCCCATTTCTTTCTTTGTTTTTCTTCCTTTTGGGTGAGGAAAAAGGCAAATAGAGAAATTTAGAAGTAGTGATCTGATGTTGGTTACTGTTTTTAGGTACATCTATAAATTTTTTTTATGGTTCAAACATTATCAACACGCATTGCTTTTTAAGTAAGAACCAAGGTCTAAGGATTTTCCCCCCCCCAATTGTGGTGTTGAACTGGAAATTTTGCTGGGATGAAAGGCCATAGTTTTTTATATGAGAATGGATAAAATTTTCGTATCAGGATCAGTGAGGTCTTCGACTGGATATTGAAAGTCCCCCCAGCAATGATCAGTCTACCTGGGGAAAAGGGGGATTTTGACTGTCAAAAAATTCATCAAAAATTCCCGTAAAAAGTCTGTCATTTTTTGGACATTTTTTGGGCCCCCTACAAAAATCGATAGACCACAGCAAGAAACGAAGAAGGTCCCCCCTTGGAAACTTGACTTCAGCACACTCTCAAACATGTTTTTCAAAGGATTTTATGGTCCTTGTAGGGCGTTTTTATTGAAGCTAAGATCTTTCTTAAAGGGTC
>NW_026972088.1:0-5025 GCF_026151205.1 Bolinopsis microptera | reverse complement strand
GGGGGTTTGGGTTTTGGTTTGGGCCCCCTCAAGCCTATGAAAAATGGGGGGAGGGTGGATTTTGTTTTGCCTTTTTTTTGAAGATGTTTTTGGGGATGGGGACATTTTTTGCGGGGGGACTTGGGTGTGGGGTTTGGGACCAGTATTAAAATCCAGGCCAACCCACCTTCTTTCCCAAGGGGTAATTGATTTGGTTATCAACAAACTAAAACTTCAAGGGGTTCGACCGAGCTGGGGCCTCGGCTCAGCCTCGGGTTTTTTTCCCCAGGAATAGCTATTTTTTTTCCTCGGGGCCCATCGGTCAGGAGGAGGGAACAATTCCTCAGTTTGGCCCCCAGGCTCGGTTAAAAAATTTAAAGTTTTGCTATTCCTCGGGCCTCAAGCGAAAATTGTTTTCCCCGTTTGCAAAGGGTCGACTGAGTCCTCGTTTTTTTTTCCTCAAGCCTCGGGACCAACATAAAATGAACCTCGGGTTTGTCCCGGCCCCCCCGGTTTTTTATCACAGCAAAAAATTTTCCTTTGGGGGCCTGGGGTCGGCAAAATCCTCCCCCCTCAGTTGGGGGGACCCTTGATAAAAAAACTGCAAATTTCGCATTAAACATTTGCTTTGGGCATCTTAAAATTTTAGTATGGGGGAAGTGTTGTTATTAGTCAACTGTTGGACTAAAGTCATAAGTTTGGTTGTGAAAGCTTCATTTAACCTACTAGAAGTTTCTATGACAAACAACTTTCATTTCAGAACTATGAAGAACTGGATGGATTTGACTTGGCTGAAGGGAATCATTGGATATATCCAGTCAACTATCCTTTGAGATCCTATCAATTTAACATTGTGCAAAAGGCTTTATTTTGGAATACTCTTGTAACTTTACCTACAGGTTGGCCTATGAAGCTTTATAAACTTAATGGTAGATGCCAATTTGATTGTCAACTAAAAATTGTCTTTTTTTTTTTCAAAGAATTTATTCAATCTTCTAATGCCATACTCAGGGCTTGGGAAGACATTTGTTGCAGCAGTTGTTATCCATAACTTCTACAGATGGTATCCTCGGGGTAAAATCCTCTTTATGGCCCCCACCAAACCACTTGTTGCACAGCAAATAAGAGCTTGTCACGACATAGTTGGTATGTTTTAGAATACATAACTTACATATTTCGTTTATTTCTAGTTATGATAGGTTTTTTTAATTTTTTAATTAGTTTTGGTATTTTTAAAACTATTATTTTATTAATTTAAAAACTTTTAATAAAATTGGTTTTCGGGGTTAAATTGATGGTTCATACATGTAGGGAAAACCCAAATTTCAATTAACCCCAAAAACCATCATTTTCAATTTTATGAAAAAAACTTATAAGTTGGATTGAATACGTTTTTTTTGTTTTTTTTGGTCCAAAAAGTTAATAAATTTAATTTATTCATTTTTTATTTTTGTATTTTTTAAAGTCCTTGGGGAGAAAAAATTTTCTTATTTTTAATTGCAGGGTAATTCCTCAAAAAGGGGAACCCCCTGGGGGGAGCTTGGGTCTGGCAATCTAAAATTTCCAGGCAAGGGCAGGGAGGGGACAAGTTTTTTGGAGCTCAAAACGAGTATTTTTCCTTACTCCCCAAGTGCGTAAAAAATGGGCATTATTATTACAATAATTTGATTATAGAAAAAATTCAAGTGGTTGGGATTATTAAAAAAATTTTGAAATTACACCAAAAAAACCATTGGGCCCTCCTTTTGTTTGGCAGCGGTTTGATCAAATATCTTTTGTGAGAACTTTTTTTCCCTATTTAAAAATTTCAAAACCTCAATTTACTTTTTTCAGGATATTTTTTCAGAAATGGATCTGGGAAGGGGGGAAATGTGTTCCCCAGAAAGCAGAGGTTGTTTCCCCTTGTTGTTTTGGGGGGATGGAGGCTCACCAAAGCGGGACTGGAAAAACCACGTTTTATTTTTTCCGGGGTATTTAAACCCAAAATATCTCTACCCAAAAAAAAAAAACCCGGTTTTGCCTTTTATAAATTCAGTTACCAGTTAACTTTTTCATTATAAATTAATTGTATTTTGGGGCCTGTTCAAGTGCCCAACTGATGAGATTAAAATTTAAAAATTTTAAATTTCTTTCCCCATTTCTTTTTTTTTTTTCTTATTATAGTGAAGAGGGTTTGATTTTTTAGTCATCCCTCAGTTTATCAATTAACCAAATCTGTAACCAGGTGATCAGGGGGAACTACAAGAAAATTTAACAAGGGGAGTAAACTTTCAGAGTTGTTTTAGCCCCCCTAAGTGCCCCCCCCCCCCCCCCCCCCCACCTGTGATAACCTTCAAACAACTGTCCGAAAGGTGTTTCCTCACCAAAAACCTTTTTCCTTAATAGCTCATTTTTGAGGGTCCCTTAAAATTAACTAATTAACCTAAAATTTTAATTAAAAAAAATCATGTGGGAAAAGGTTTTACTTGATTAAAACTGGAGCAGGAGTTTAAAAGTTCCACTGGCAAAAATTTTTTAAATTTTTACCCCCACGGTGGGGAAATTTCCCCGAATTTTTACAACTTTCTTTAAAATAGGATCATTTTTTTTATTTTTTTTTAAAAAACTAAAAAAACTTAAAAACAAGAACAGTACTTGAAAACGAAAAAGGGGGATTTTTGGTAAATGTTTAGCATTTTTTTAAACAAACAGGTCTTCCCCCCGCAAGATAAGGATCTGAAGAAATCCCCCTTTGATTAAAAAAACCCTTTTTACACCACACAAAAAGGAAAGAGGGGACAAAAGTTCATTCCCTCCCTCTGACCCAAAAACCCCTTGAAATTTTTTTCAAGCAAAACATTACCTCACCCAAGGGTTTAATCACTTAACAATTTAAAACATGACAAACAATAAAAATTTCAAGGGGTTTTCTTTTTAAAAAAGATTTCAAAATGATTTTGGGCATCTCTCTAAGTCTCTTAATTTAAAATTTAAACTTCAAACAAAACTTTTTTTTTGGAAAAACCTCCTGCCCTCGGGGGTTTTTAGGGACAAATACGTTTTTCGGGAAACGCTGGATTCACCCCCATCCGGGGCTCTCTTACTGCACTGATTTATATCAAGCTTGCTTGACCAATTTTTCCCACTTTTTCCTTCAACGGGGCGGGGGACAATCCTGGGAAGAGAGGAAAACAGGAAATAATAAAAAATCCTTTTGGGCTGGGGGGAACAGGTTTCCAAAGCCGGGCCTTGGAAGGGTATTTTTAGTGAAATTGGATTATGATCGATTCAAAAAATTTTGTATTTTAAATTTTTTCCCAAAATTTAAATTTTAATTTAAAGCCTCCCCCCCAAGTTCCCAAGGTTAAAAGATAAAGATGGGGGGGGGATAATATTTTGGCGGGGGTTTTGATTTTTTTGGGGGTGGGGGGGAAATTTTTTTTTAAGCTTTTAAAGTTTTAGGGGTTCCGGGGAAGGGGGAGTTCTTATTTCATTATTTGGGCCTCGGAAAAGTAAAAAATTTTTCCCAGAAATAATTTTCAAAAAAAACAGATAAAAAGAATGGGGGAAAAAAAAAATTTTTTTTTGAAAATGTTTAGGGGTAAAAAAACTCATTTTAAAAAAAATTTTACAGAAAAACATTTTTTTGTTTTAAAAGGAGCTTTTTTTTTTTTGGGTTTTCATTAAAAAGGTAATAAAAATTTTTTAATATATTTTTTGGGGGACAAAAAACACCCACAAAAAAAAAATTTTTAAATGGGGGTCCAAAATTTTTAAAAAAATAAGGGGGGGGACGGGGTTTGGCTTAAAGTATGTTTTTTTTTTTTACGGGGGACGGGGTGAAAAACAATTTGTTTTTTGTTTTTGGATTTTTTTGGGGAAATAAAAAAACCCCGGTATTCCTGGTGGGCCCTAAATCTTTTTTTAAATCGTTCAAAAATTGAATTTTTTTTTTTTCCCTGACTGGAAAAATTTCCTTATGAGGGATTTTAATTTGCAGGGGACGGGTTTTAATGCCACCCCCAAATTGCCCCGGAACGTTTGTTTCAAAGGGGGCGGGGGGGAACCCATAATATGATTTTTCGACCTGAATTGGGCAATAAAACGGCTTTTTCCGGGGATTTTATGTTGGAAAAACAGCCGGGGGGAAAAAAAACTTTGGGGGGGTTTTTTCACAATTGTTTTCCTGGGTTGGGGGGTTTTGGGGCCCTTTTCTTTTTTAAATCAGGAACATTTAAAACTGGGGGGATTTTAGAGAAATTTTCCAATTTTTTTACCCCTGTACTCCAAAGGGGTTTTTTGGCAAAACTTTTACATTGTAAAATGATTGGGGGAGGGGGATTAGTCGGTTTATGGGGTCCTTTTCCCGGGGGGGTTGTAATTTTGGCAAAATAAAAAGAAAGAAAAAAGAAAACTGTTTTTTTTCCTCGGTATTCCCCCCACGGTTTCACGAAATTTTTTAGTTTTTGGGCTTTTGGGGCAAAAAAAGGGGGGGGGGGGGCAGAAAAGGGGAACCATCGGGGGGGAAAAACTTTACCGGGGGGAAAAATTTTAAGAAGGAAATTTTTAAACATTGTTTAAACCCCTGCAAATGGGGGTTTTGAAAACGGTGAAGGTTTCGCGGGGAGGAACAGGGAAAAAAAAAAATTATAAAAGGGGGGCCTCTATTTGATTTTTTTTTTAGGGTGCAAAACACAAAAACCAAGTGGGTTTTAACCCCCTTTTGGGGGGGAACGGGGGAAAGGGTTATCCAAATCTGTAGTGGGGTGGGTGGGATGTTGGTTTTCCGGGGAAGTTTTTTGGAGGGGGCCAAAAACAGCTGGGGGGGGGGAAAACCCCGGGGTAGTTTTTAAGGCCTTTCCTTTTTTGGTTGATAGTTGAAGGGGGAAGGGTAAGGGGGGGTTTTCATTTTCTGTAAAAATTTTCCAAAGAAATTCGAGGAAATCTTTTGTTTTTACCAAGGAAAATAGGTCCACCAGCCACAGTCGGGGGCATCGGAGGTTTTTCCCCCACCAAAAAGTCCAGGGGAAGGTTCGGTATAAGTTCCCCCCGGTTTCGGTTAATTGA
>NW_026972087.1:0-5044 GCF_026151205.1 Bolinopsis microptera | reverse complement strand
TAAAAAAATGAATTTTTTTTTTTCCCCGGGGCCCCCCTAATATTAGACTTAACTTAAAAATTTTTTCCCTTTTAAGCGGGGTCTCTGTTGTGAAAAAAAAAATTTTCCTCGGGAGTTATAAAATGCTGCCATCTCGTCTAAGGTAAGAATGGTTTTTCTCCGGGAAAAAAATTAAAAGGGGCAAACGTTTATTAAGAAAAAAAGTTTTTGTGCCCCTTTTAAAAAAAAAACCCATTTTTTCAAACATAGGTTTTTAATAGGGGGCCCCCTAATAATTTTGAAATCCTGAAATCAGGGGTTTAATGAGAAAATTAACTGAAATGCATTTTTTTACCAAAAAGGCTAAAAACCCATCCCAAACGGGGAAAAACCGTCCCCAAAACTAAAAATTTTGCAGTAAAAACATAAAAAACAAAACAAAAAATTGTAAAAACCAAAAACCCCCCTTGCATCAAGGGAAAATAAAAAACTTTTTTTGTATTTTCCCCCCCCCCCGGGGAATATTTTCTCTTTTAATCAAAACTTCCATCCTGGAAACCCCGGGCTGTTTCGTTTTTTCTACGAATTTTCCCAAAAAACCCCTTTACGTGGTCGCCACCGTAATTTTTTTCCCCTTAAAAAAAACCGTCTTTGGGTTTAAAAAGGGGTCTTTTTTCCAAAATCGTGTGGGGGGTTTTTTCCTTTTTTCGTTAATTAAATTAAAAAATATTTTTTCTTCTGTAAAAGTTTTTTTTAAAGTATTTAAAAAAGATAAAAAGATAATTTTATTCCACTGTTATTTTGGAAATTTTACTAGATCTTTTTAGAAAAAAGGTAATTCAAAAAATAAAACGGGATTTAAAAAATTTTCTACTTAGCAAAACTTTTCAGTAAAATTTTAGTTGATTGTTAACCATTAATTTTTAATACCCCCTTCATTCGTCCAAAATGTAGCCAGGGGAAATTTTTTTTTTTCTTGATCCAAATCGGGGGATTTTCTTTTCCCTTAAATTTTTTGACTGAAAAATCAAAAAAAAAACAAAAAGAAATCAAAACCAAAATTTTAAAAAAAGTCCCCCCAAAAAAACCCTAAAAAAAACCGTCAAAAAAGCCAAGGGGGGGACCGTTTTTCATTTTTAAATTATTTTAAAAAACCCCACAACACTTTTTTTTTCGCAATTTTTTTTTTTTGTCCAAAATTTTACACTAGGAATCATCGGGGAAAACCCCCGTCCCCCCCCTGGACTGTATATACGTAATAGGGTGGACCGACCCCCAAAAGTAAGAAAAAAACCCACACCCCATTCCCCATCCCTCATCCAAGGTATGGGATGATTTCCTTTGGAAGTCCCCTCTTTGGCCTCTTTGGAAAGACAGACTGTCCGAAACTCCTACTTTTTCCTTCTCGTGTCCCAGGAAGGCCCTCGTGGTCGTAGTCCTCTGATGGATTTTGTAATTAGGGTAATTTATTCAGAAACAATCAATTTAAAAAAAATCAATTTATCCAATTACATTTATCATATCTTTTTATTTCCTGATATTAAATCAATTGTTAAAACCTCAATATCAAATACAATTGCCACAGACTGAAGCCAAAAGCTTTAAAGAGCTTATTGTTTTGGAGCTATTAACAAAAAAACAATAAAAAGACTTAATTAATTAAATAAACAAAACTTATTTTAAATAATGTTTTCCTGAATTAGGGTCCCATGTTTTGGGGGCAGGTAGTCCCGCTTTTCGTTTGGCTTCCTGCCTGATAAGAAACTTCTGCTCCAGGCCCCCCAACTATCAACCATTAACACTAGGGGTCGGATACAATTTCGTTCCTAAATGAGGGATTTTAAGACTTTTTGGGTGGTTTATTGGTTAGATTGTTAAGTTTTTTTACCGGGCCCCCTGGACTGTTTTTCCCCAGGCTGCCAGTAAAAAGTACAGTGTACAATTTTAATCTAAGATAAAGCCAAGCCAGGGGCCAGTTACAAAAAAATTAGTTAAACTTAGTATCGGGAAACCCCAGGAGTGTAGTTTCAAAGCAACATTTTACAATTTTAAAAACATGAATAGTTTTTCATTGGCTTAATATAAGAGAGGCCCAATTCAGTTACTGTAGATTTCTACCTGAAAAAATCTTTAATTTTTTTTTTTTTGAAACATATAAATAAAACCTTTAAAAAACCCTTTTTCCTAGATAATTAAAAAACCAAGCCCCCATCAAACAAACTTGGGTGGGGCTCACTGCCCGGGGGCGCTTGCAAACCAAAAAAAAACCCTTTTTTTTGTTAAAAAGGGGGGCCCATTAGGTTTTTTAAATCAAAAAGTGAAGGAAAAAAATCAGGGCGGAAAAAAAATTTTTTTTTAAATTTTTTTCAAGGATAATTAAAAAGGACACTAATAAAAGCCCACCAAAATTCAAGAAAAACCCCGGGGGGGTGGGGGGAAACCTAAATCAATCCAATAAGTAAAAAAACTAAAAAAACCCCCTTTTTTACTGAAACCCAAAAAAAACCGATCAAATACAAAAAAACTTTTCCAAAGCCTTTACAAAAAGCTTCCTTTCCGTTCTTCCCGGGGATTTTTCTCCGTTTAAATAAAAACCCGGGGGGAAACTTCCCCAAACACTGGCTAAAAACCCAACAATTTCCCCCAGCCCCAAAAAAAAAAAAAAGCCAACCCGGGGGGAACCAAAAAAACGAATCGCCCCCTTTGGGCCCCCCCACAAAAATGGGTTCCACCCCCGGGGAAAAAAAAAATTAAAACAGAGGGGAACGGGCCCCCCCACTTTTTTGTATACGCCCGGAAAAATGTTTTTGCCACTGGGTTTTATGTCAACGTGGCAGGGAGGGGGACCGCCTCTTTGCAGGGGGGGTTTTACCCTGAAAAAATTTCAATCGCTGCGGGGGTAAAATTAGGTTATCTGTGGGGGCGGGGGAAAAGGGGGGGGGGGGGGGGTGCGGTGACAATGTGCTGATTTTTACTTTGGCTTCCCCCGGGAAAACAAAAAGTTGCCCCATGTGGGAAAACCCAGGTGGACATTTTTTGCGGGGGTTTTTCATACAGCCGGGAAAAAATAAAAAAAATTTAAAAATTAGGGGAAAAATGCCAATTTTTTCTAATTGGCTTTTAGCAAAAAATTTTCCCTTATCTTTTATCACCTTTTACCTTACAGTTTTTGGGTAATTTAAAAAAAACCCCCAAATGGTTTTTAATAGAAAAAACCCGTATGATCTCTTTTAAATTTGGTAAAAAAAATTAACAGCCAACCCCCCCCCTTCCAGCAAAACCTTTGGGGTTTTTCCCTCCCGTAAATTCAAACTAGTTTTTTTTAAAATTTAAGGGTGTGGCTCTGATTTTTGAAAAAAATTAAAATTGCAATGCCCTTTTTTGGGGAGCTTTTTTCCGTTTTTTTTTTGATTTTTTTTGAAAAATGACCCCCTCTTTTTTTTTCCCCCCGTTTTTTTAGAATGTTAAATGGGGTTTTTTTTAACCGCAAAGCTTTAAAACCCCCTTTTTTTTAAAGCGGAACCAAATAAAACAAATACTAAAACCAAAAAAAAAATTTCCCCAAAGCGAAAAAAAAAACATCTAAAAATATTTTTTAATCCACTAATATAGCTTTTAACGGGGTTGTTTTCAAAACACTTTTCCCCCCTCAGCTTACAAAAAAAAATTTACCCCATTCCCTTTTACAAAGAGCCTTAACTGAGATACCCCAGCAAAAAAACCCGTTTTTAAAAACGTAAATAAAACCCCCTTGGCCCCAAAAGACCCCCCATTTGGGGAATTATCATGGCCAAAAAAAAAAACGGGGCTATTTAATAATTTTTTTTTTTTCCTTTTTTTTCCGGGTAATCGTAGAAAAAAAATAATTTTGGGACGTGAAAAATAGTTTTTTTTTACACCTTTTTAAAAAAAAAAAATTAAAATTTTATATCCCCTTTTTAAAAAGCGGGGAAGAGGAGATGAAAGATAATTTCGGGGGGCCCCCACAAGAAATTTTGTAAAACTAATTAAAAATATCTTTTCCCCGGGCAAATCAAGCTACAGGAAAATTCCTCAAACGGCAAAAAAACCCCAAACAAAATACCCCATCGAAAAAAAATTTTCCCAAATTCCCCTTTTCCTGTCAAAATTTTAAATAAAAAATTTTAATTAAAAATAAAAAATTTTTATAGCTGTAAATTTAACCCTAAAAAAAACCGGGGGGGGCCCCTGGTTTTTTAAAATTTTAAAAAACTAAGTTTTTTCTCCGTAGGGGGGGGGGCTTTTTCAGGCCTTTCCAAAAAAAGAGTTTTTCAAAAATTTTTTTTTTTCTTACGTTCCCACCGGGAAAAACAAATACAGCCCCAAAAAAAAAATCTGGGGGGATTTGTGGGGGGAACGGGGTTTAAAAATTAAAAAAAAAAGGGGTTTTTTCAAAAAAAGGGAACTTATTCCCGGGAAAATTTCGTTTCGGGGGAAAAAAAAATGGAAAAAAAAAATAAAATAAACAAAAAAAAAAGGGGGGGGTAAAAACAAACCAAGAAAACAAAAAAATTGTTGGGTTTTGAAGAAAACGGTTATCGACCCGGGGGGCATCCGGGGCCCCCCAAGGGGAAAACCTCAAAAAAGGGGAAAAATATTTTCCCCCGGGGGCCCCTTTTTCCCACACTCCCAACCCAGGCATTCCTAAAAGAAAAAGGGGAAAAAGTTTTTTTTTTTTTAAACATAAAGGGGGTTTTTTTATTAAAATTTTGGGGTTTTTTAGGAGCTTTTGGGTAAAACGGAAAGGATTTGGGGGAAAGGCTCATAAAACTTGAAATCTTTTTAAATTATTAAAAACCCCCCCGATGTTGAAAAACTAAAAAAACAGTAAATAAAAAACAGATAATAAACCCGGGGCACCAAAAAATCCAAAAAAAAACCTGGGGGGATGGAGTTAGGGTCATCTTCAGCACCCTGAGGTTTTAAACATTGGGTTTAGCCCCCAAAAATAAAAAGTTACTACATGGGGTGTCCGGGGGAAAACCAAAATCATTCCCGCCATCCATTTTTCCTGAAGATCGACTTTAAAAGTAAGGGGGATTCC
>NW_026972086.1:0-5048 GCF_026151205.1 Bolinopsis microptera | reverse complement strand
CCAAAATGGGGGGTGGGGGGGGGACCCATTTTGATAAGGGGACGGGATAGTATGCCTGGTTTTTGGTCTTTGGGGTTGGGTAGTGGGTCGGAGGGCCTGCAAGCGGGATTTTTTGCAATAGAGGAAAGTCAGACGGGGGTCTCATTTAAAAGTGGGCTAACCTCAGCCCTACATTCGGTTACCACGGCCCTCCTGCTTTTCTCTAAGGGCCCCCGGGAGAGTCCTTTTATTATAGAGGGGACGGGGAGTGTTGCCCGCGGGTTAAACAAATAAAGGCTTTTGTAGGGCATCCCTCCACACTTTACCTGTACTCCGGAAAAAGGAGGCCAAAACTTTTAGGTTAGTCGGAGGAGTCCTCCGGGGGACGGTTGAAAGCAGGGAGGAGGGGAAGGGGAACAGAGTTGTATCTGTGTATGTGGGGACGTCGGTTTTGTGACCACCAGTCAAAAGGCAGGAATATCCATCGGGGTCGAATGAAGTGGCATTTTGGGAAGGGGGGGAGGTGTGCGTCGGGCTGGCAGTATGCCTGTACACTTCGACGGGGAGGGTATCTAGCCAGGAAAAAAACCCAACCCCAGTTGCTAGAGGGATTATCCGGGGCTTCTCCTTGACAAGAGAATTTCAGTCGAAACCACCACCTGCTAGCAAAAGAGGAACAAGGTTGAAGTGGGCCCGGCGCGGTTCCCAATGATGGGGGTCGATGGGAGTAAAGTTTTGATGAGTGTGTGGTTAGGGAAAGTTTGGCAAGTGGTTCTTCAAGCGGAAAAAACCATTTCAAGAGGGAGAAGATGGTGGAGTCATTGTGATGTAGTGTTACGGACGAGGGGGTTCAAGTTGTTTGGTATTGTTGAAGTAGGTTGCTGGTTAGTGGGAAAAGAAGGTCCAATGAGCTTTTAAAGAAACGGGGACGAAAGGGAGGGAGATTGGACAGGCCTGATTGAAAAAGAGGAAAAGGCAGTTGAGGAGGGAAGAAAAGGGAAGGGCAAGGAGGTGGAGATAGAGGGAAGGAAGATGGTTTATGGAGGGCATTATTGAGGGAGTGTTGGGCTGGGGTCGTTTGATTGAAGTTGAGGGAGGGGCTGAGGGGGAAAAAGGGAGTACAGAAAGGAGCGGGAGAGGAGGATAAGGAGAGTTGAGGGGATTTTGGGGACGGCGGGACCCTTTCAAGGGGGACAGGTCAAGGGGGAGTGGCTAAATCCAAGGTCCAGTGGGTGGAGCTTAAAGTTGTTCAAAAGGGGAGGAAGCTAAGATGATCACTTGGCCAGGAAAACGTTACGGGAGGAATCCAGCCCGGCAGGCCAGGCCCCCTTGGTATTACCTTGGGGGTCTTGCCTGGAGTGTGCTCCTGAAAACCCTCTGTTTGCCTTTGACCTCACAAAAACCGGTATCCCAAGAAGGGATTTTTTGAGGGAGGTTTTAAAGGAAGGCCAAGGGCAAAGGAGTTGCCCCGGGTAAAAAAAACGGGATTCCCGTACCCCCCCAGTGTACAAGGGGGTGTTTTCCGGGTATTGCCAAGAAATCTTCTGGGGGGGACCCTGTTAAGAATGGATATAAAGTTTAGGAAAGAATTTAATTCCTGGACAATTGTAGGTATTTGGGAGGGGTGTTCCCCATCCCCAAAGGCGGGGGCGGGATCGCTTTTCCCACCAATTTTTCGGAGGGGCCTATTTTCCCTGGGGTAAAAAAACTTCAAGGGGAAAAATTTATTTTGGGCGGATCCCTGGCGAAGGGTTTTTGGGGGACCAGGCTTTGTTTGTCTCGAAGGGGTTTAATGTTGAACCCCTTTCTCTTAACGAAGGGGGGGGTTGTGCCAGGCGTCCGTGGGGTTGCACGGCGAGGCATTTTGGTGCCCTGGGGGGAGGTTTACTGAAGGGGGAAGGCAAAAGTCAAAGGGAGAAGGATTCTGAGTTGTAGTTGGCTTGGACCTGGCTAACGCTTACGGGAGCGGTTTCCCCCCTGTTTGATTTGCCCAGGGCCCTCCGTTTCTACAACGTCCCCCGAGAAGGTTTTTCCAAATTTAAATCCTACGGTACTTCTCCCGGGGTTTTTCGGAAGGTTTCTCCTCCAAGAAAACGGTGGACATCAGGGGACTGGCAGCCGGTTTGGGATAGGGAATTCTTTATGGGGTGGTGTGTATTTCGTCATCTTGTTGGTTTCTTTGTGGCATTGAATCCTTTGGGGCTTTGAAAACCAAAAAGGTTCTTAAGGTTCCGAGAAAAGGCATTGAGTTAACAATCAAGGTTTGAACACCACCATACCAAAATTTTCTTGAAGCTGTTTTATGGACGATAGCGGGTCGGGACGGAACCCGCCCGTTTGCGGGAGTATTGGCCAAAAACTTTTACTCAATGTGTTTCAGAAGTTATTTGGGGACTGGGTCCCAGATTTTTAAAGTTAAAGGTCCTCCAAGTCCAGAAGCAATGGTGTTGAAGAAAGGGGGGGGTGGGCTGTGTGGGGTGGGTTGAGGGGGGGGGTTTAGTGGGTTAGGAGGGAGGAGGGGAGGGGGGGAGAGGAAGAGTTGTTTTTTTGGGCAGTTGGGTGGTTGAGGTGATTCCGGGGAATGTGGTCAGAGGAAGCCGATTTAAAAAATTTTCCTTGGGAGATGGTAAAAGAGTGGAAAGGAAAGGGGGAAAAAAATCGGGTTTCATTCGGACTCAAACCAAGGTCGGACCTTAACACTTTTTCTTTCGGGGAAGACTTCGATGGAAGTTCCCTTTACTGGACTCCAGATAGTGGCGGGGGGGGATATCAGTAACCTGGGTCCTTCCAAAAACTGGAAAGGGGGGCCTCTTGCCTTCTATGTTTATTTCCGATCACAAACAGTTTACCGATGGGGAAAAACAGAAATACCCAAAGGGTTTTCCTCGGGGAAAAGGTGGGTTGGGGGGTGGGGGCCCACTCTGGGGGTTTGGTCTTTTTTTCGGGTTTCAGTCAATCTTTCCAGTGTGGCCTTTACCGGTGAAAGCGGGTTTGGGGGGACAAGATTAACATGGGAAGGGATAGAAAGTGGGCGGGACTTTTTTGCAATTCCTTTTTCAGGGGACATCTAAGGATGAACCTGATTTAAATTAGCAGGTTTCCAGCCCCCAAGTTCGTTTCCTGGTATGGAGGTTTGGGAGGCCTTTGAGGGGGGACCGAAACTGGAAGGAGGGGGCCCAGGAAGAGAATTTGGGTCTGTGAAATCGGTTCCCGGGGAGGGATGGTCCCCAAACCTCAAAAAGAGTTGGGCAATGGGTTTTTGGGTTTTGGGTTTTACTGGAAAAAAAAAAAACCTTGGAAGGGGAATGGTGAGGCGGGGAAAGAGAGGGAGGGGAGGTTTTTTTGCTGAGGAGGTGAAAGGGGATAACATTGAAAAAGGAGGAGGGAGGTGAAAGTAGGTTCTTTTTGGAGGTTTGCAGGCAGGGTGGGGGGAGGTGGGAGGGAAAGGCTCGTATTGGGGGCCCGGTTTTAGGGCTGGGCATTTACCACTTTTTTATGTTTGGGGGGGGGACTCACTTATTGGGTTCTGCAAAGTTGCTGGGTTACGGGGCCCACCCTCTTAACCCCCCTCTTATGGTTTTCCAAGTGGAGTGAGTGGAGGAGGGGGGGGTTGGCAAGGTTATGTGAGGAGGAGGGGGGCACCCATTCAGCCACATTTTTTGGGGGGGGTTTTAAGGTGGGCCCTTAGTTCAAGGGAAGGTTTAGGGATGGCGGGGGGCCGGACAAGGTTTTCTGGAAGCAGATCTCTGAAACAGGGTTGTCTTCCATTTTTGTTTCGCCGAGGGGAAACAACCTTATAAGAAAAAAGGGGCCGGGCGTGGGCGGAAGACAGTTCTTGGGTTTTTTTTTCCTTGCTGGGAAAGGAGGAAAAGCAGGTTACAGGGGGGGGACGGACCGGAAGGGGGGACCCGTGGTTTTGGGGGTCCGGGAGTGGGGTTATCGGGATGGGATAGTTGCTGTTCCGGACCTTGGGGGGGCAGTTTAAAGGGTTTTTCCCAGTGGAGATTTTTGGGGGAAAAAACCCCACGGGCTGAGGCCGGGGGGACCTTTTGGGATATTTCTCAAGGTCGGCAAAAAGGGACCAGTTATTTGGTTTGGGGGGAGCTAAAACAGTAACCATTGAAAAAGGGGAAATCGCTGGAATCGGCCCCACGAGTTCCCAAAACTCGGGAACCGGATATACCGGGGTCTGCAGGCTTGGAGATTTCAGGGGGCGGAAAGGGTTGGGCTGTTTATAAATGCCCGCAGTCGAAGGTTGGAGCTTAGGGGGGAAAATTGGTTGCGCGGGGTTTGGAGAGGGAGCTGCGAGGGAGGATTGGTTTTAAGAGGAAGGAGAGTTTGAAGAAGCTGGTAGGGGGGGGGGGAAGGGGGGGGAAAAGGGGGCACCCCACTTTTTTCCAAGATGGATTTACTTGTTATCGAGAAAAAGGGGGGAGGGGTGGGGGGAGGTTCAGGAAAGGTTGGGGCTTGAGGGTTCCCACCTTTTAAACATCTAGAGGAACCCCCCCTAAATAAAACGGTTATTTTTCGTCCCCCCAATTGCGGCTCCTAAACGGGTCTCCTCAAGTGGGGGACTCTCGGATCGAATGGTGGTTTCAAGGGGGTGGGACTGCTGGGGGCGCCCTGACAGGGGAAAAACCGTTTTTTGGCGATTTAAAAAAGCCCCCGGAAACGGTGTTCAGGTTGGTAAAGGGATGTTTCTGAATCCATTGGCTCCTGTGGGGGGTTTTTGCGGGTTGTATTTTCCAAACTGCTTAAAAAATTTGAGGCATTCCCGCATCTTGGGTGGGAATATGCGTTACCATTTTTTTTTTCTACTAAAAACCCGGTTGGGGGCCATTGGTGTTCATTTTAAATTTACGGGCGAGCGGATTGCAATAGCGAAGGTGGTTTGTGGGCCAAGGCCTAAAAAAGGACCACAGTTCAGATAGGTTGTCAGCTGGGCTGGACTTTTTAAGGGGAGAAGGGTATATCCCGTTTTTTCCCGTTTGGCTACGGGATCCCAGTCCTTGGGAACTTTGGGCAATCAAGGCTTCTCTGTTTTTCGTCTAACTATGTTTACCGTTGGG
>NW_026972085.1:0-5056 GCF_026151205.1 Bolinopsis microptera | reverse complement strand
ACAAAATCACTCCCGGCCCCCCATTTAAAAGCGTATTTTATTCCCCGGGAAAAAAAATATCGTTTATGGGGGGGGGACAAAAAGTTTACTTAAAGGATAAAAACGTTTTTCTTAGGCCCATAGAGGGTTTTTTTTAAAATTTTTTCATAAGGGGGGGACACTTTTTTTTTACAATTTTTTTGTGCCTTTTTCCAGGGGGGGTCATTTTAATTTTTTTACCAATTTTCCCCTCAAAACTTAAAGTTTTCAAATGAATGCCCCCTTATTATTATGCCGGGGGGGGAAAATTTTGGGGAATTCGCGTTAAAAAAAAAATTTACGGGTTTCGATAATTTGCCCAGGGAAATTTTGGCCCTTTCCCCAAGTTTCTTTTTTTTCCAAAAAAAATTTTTCGACCATTCGGGGCCCCAAGGGGGCAGGGCCCCAATGAAAAAAAAAAAACCCCCAAGGGGGGGACTGGGGCAAATTTTTTTTAAGGGGTTTCTAAAAAAAAACTTTTAAATTTTTTAAATTTTTTTATTTTTGCAATTTCCAATTTTTTGAAATATTTAAATTTAATTTTTTTTAAAAAAATTTTCATATAAAAAAATAATAAAAAACAAAAAAATTTTTTCATTCCTAGAAGTAAAAAAAAAAAAACCGGGGGTACACCCGAGCGGGGGCTTTACACTCCCTTTTTTTTCAGTCTTTTTCTAAAAAAGCGTCCCCCTCCCGGGGGGCATTGTAACCAAAAAAAAACTGGGGACTAAAAAAAAAAAGAAAAAATTCGGGTTGGATTTTGGAAAATTATTCTATTACCAAAAACGTGCCTTTTTCTCTAAGGTTTTCCCTATGGCCGGGGCGCTTTTTTCGAGGATTCCCTTTCCCATGGTGGCATAATATACCGAGGGGGAAAGAAATGGGGGGGACAAACAAATTGGTAAATTTTTTTTTTTAAAAACACGGAAAAAGTTTTATCTTACTTTAATTTTAACTTAACTATAAAAAAAACTATTATATCTTTTTCAGTTTTTTTTAAAAATATTTTTTCCCGGGCATGTTTCCCCCCCAAACATTTTACATTTACACTTTTTCAAAGGTGGGTATTTTTTAATCCCATTTTTGCGGGTGGGAAAAAAACACCAATTTGCAGTCTGCCCCCCCGTTTCAATTGCCAATCTGGGGGGAAAAAAATTTTAATTTTTAATTTTTAAACTTGTATTCCACCCAAAAAGGGCATAAAAAATTGTGCTTTTGTTATTAAAAAGGGGTGGTTTTTTTTCGTTTCTGAGCCCCGGGGGCGTAAAGCTTCAATTGGTAGAGAAAGGGGGGCCCCACGGGGGAAAATGTCGAGGTTTCGGAAATCTTTTCCCCCCGTTGTCCCTAGTTTTTCAGAAAAATTTTCACCCCACCTATGGGGGACGGGCATGGAAAAAGGGGGGGCCCCCCTGCCCCATCTCGAAGTGAAAAATTTAATTTAAATGTTTTTGGGAAATTTTGGCAAGGGAAAATTCTTTTTGAAAATTTTTGGTTTTGTTCCCCACATTTGCACTGAAATAAAATTTCCCCCCAGTTGAAAACGTGAAAATGTAAATTTTATTTGGGGGTTTTACATCGTATATTTTTCTAAAAAAAACGGGGAACAAATAAAAATTCCCACAAAAAGCAAAAAAAAAAATTGTTTACTGTTATGGGGGGGGAAAATTTTTTGGGCCGGGAAGAACCCCAGGGTCAGAAAGCCCCAATTGGGAGCGGGGGGGGGGGGGAACACGGGGAAAAAATGTCGAGGTTCGGGGATTTCCCTTTTCCTCAGGCCCCCTAGTTTTTTTCGGGAATTTAAATCACCCAACCTAAAAGAAGCCATGGGGGAAGTTGGGCCCCCCCCTTTCCCCTCCGAAGGAAAAAAATAATAAAATTTTTATATTAAAAAAAGCGGCGATATATAATTTTTATATATGGTTTTTCCGTGCCTTTTTTTATTTACCCAAACCCCCCCATCAACTTTTAAAACCCGGATTTTTCCGAAAAAAAACCGAAAAAAATTTTTTAACAACAAAAAACTTTTTTTTTGGTGGGTCTTTAAAATGCTTTTAAAAGGGCCCAAAAATTTTTCAGCGGGGAAAAAAAATTAAAAAATTGGCCGGGGAAAATAGGGGTTTTTTTTAGAACCCCCAAAATTTTTGGCCCCCCAAAGTGGTTGTCCCAAAAAAAACCGGAAAATTAAAAAAAAAAAAATTAAAATAGGTAATTTAATTTTTTTAGTCCTTAAAGGCCCTTGAAAACCATTTTAAATTTTTTTCGGGCCCCCCCCTGCTATAAATTTTAAAAAGGGCGATTTTCATATTGTTTTCCCCATTTTGCTAAGCTGATACCCATAAAACCCCAAAAATTTTTTTCCGGGGAAAGGGTTTTGATTTTCCATGATTTATGGAAAAAATTTTGTTTTGCAAAAAATTAAGTGGGTTTTCAGGGCTTTTTAAAAAAATTTTTTGAATTTTGGGGGCCAGCGATTTTTTTTTCCCAATTTGCAAAAATTTCTAAAAAAATCGAGTCTAAAAAAATCTTCTTTTTCCCATTTTTTTTGAGAAAACCCCCCTGAAAATTTTCAGGATATGTTTTCAAGGGGGGGGGCCCCCATTTTAGAAGAGAATCTTTTTCAAGCCAAAAATTTTTTTAAGATGGGCCTTTTAAAAAAAAATTTTTTATTTAATTTTTGAAAAATCTGGACCTAAAAAAAAAATTGAAAAAAAAAACCCCGGGTCCGGGGTTTTTCAAAAAATTAAAAAAAAATTTTATTTTAAAGGCCTTTTTAAAAATTGTGGCTTGAACGATCCCTTTCTAAAGGGCCCCCAAAAAATTTTAACCCCGAAAGTTTCAGGGGGGGGAAATTTTGCTCAAAAAAAAAGTAGGAGAAAGATTTTTTTAGACTCTTTTTTTTCGGGGAATTTTTTAACGATTGAAATTCGCTCGGGAAATAAATTTTACCACTAAAGCGCTTGGGGACTTGGGGGGGGGAACCCCGGCGATAATTTTTGGGGGCGGGGGAAAAATTTTTTTTTTTTCCATGGGGGATTTTAAAAAGGTGGTTAAGATATCACTTTTTTCCCCTTTACCAAAAAAAAAACTAAAAAAAAATTTTCGGGGGGGGAAATTTTTTGGAAAAACCCCCCCCCGGCCCCCTTAACTTTAAACCCCGGGGGGACTTTCCCCCCAAAAAAAAACCGGGAAAGATAATTACAATTGAAACTTTTTTTTGGGAGGTCAAAAATGTTTTTTTAGGGGGCTTAATAAATTATGGGAAAAAAAAAATCAGAAATTGGGCCCCAAATTAAAACCTTTTAGTTTTTGGGGGCCCAGCTTCCTGGTTGTAATAAAAAATTTTGGGGCCAATTTTTCCTTTTTCTTTACTAAACCCCAAAAAAAAAGAACACCATTTTTTCAAAAAAGCATGATGGTTTCGTTTTGCAGGGGGGGAAACAAGGACAAAAAAAAAATTTTTTGGGGGGGCCCCCACTTGATATCTTTTTAAAAAGGAAAACGGGGTAGGGGGACGGGAAAAATTTCGCCCGGGGGAAATGTTTAATGTTGGGAAAGGGGGGAATTCCAAAAAACATGTAAAGAACTATTGTCCCTAAAATCCTTCCCGATCGTAAACAGTTAAACACGCAGTGGGGTGATAAATAAAAAAAAAATAACACGCTATAAAGGGAAAACCCCAGGGAATTTTAAACCCCTTTTCTTTTTCCCCAGATTTTTAGGGGCAACAAAACATTAGCAGTCAGGGCGCGGCCCCCCCATGGAAAAATTAAAATCTGGGGGGGAACTTACTACTGGGGGACGGGGAAAAAAAATTTCCTGAAACAAATTTGAAACTTTTACCAAAAAAACCCAAAAAAAAAAAAAAAAATTTTGGGGGGCCATAATGCTCGGGGTAGCTTTTGAAACCGTGGGAAAAAATTTTGGTTTCCCAGGAATCCACTTTCAAAAAAAAGCATTTTTTAAAACCCCCCCCCCCCTCGTCTGGCTGATTTTTGCGACTTTAACCCCTTGTTGGCCATTTAGGG
Organism: Bolinopsis microptera; assembly: GCF_026151205.1. NCBI lineage: Eukaryota > Metazoa > Ctenophora > Tentaculata > Lobata > Bolinopsidae > Bolinopsis > Bolinopsis microptera. The sequence continues at coordinate 1,013 of NW_026972085.1, read as the reverse complement.
CCAAAGGGGGACTTGACCCCACTAGACATAAAAAGTTGACCACTAGACATAAAAAAAATTTTTGGGACCACTAGGAAAAAAAAATTTGACCACTAAACTTTTAAAAATTTGACCACTGGGGACAAAAAAGGGGGTTATAAAAAAACCTTTCCCCTTTTAAAATGTGAAATAAAAGGTTTTTTTATTTGATTTTTTACTTGTCCGGGATACTTGTTAAAAAAACCGTCTTTTCGGAAACCCTAAGTTATGTTTTTGTGTTTTGCTTGTTATTGAACAATGGACCGCTTGTCGCAGTGCCGCGATTTTTTGCCAAAATAACCTCGATTTTCTTTTGGCCCTTTCTTATGGCCTTTTAATCAGTATGAAGAAATCAGAAATTGGCAAAATTAACACTTTAGTGTTAGACAGCTTCCTGCTAGTAATAATAATTTGAGCAAAGGTTCATCTTACTCACCCAACTAAAACCAGAATCACCACTTTCAGAAGCATGATGTCGTTGCACAGGGGAAACAAGGACAAAAGAAAACGTTTAGACACTTGATATCATTTAAGAACGTGTAGCGACTGGAAATCGTCGAGAATGTGTAATGTGTGAAAGGGAATTCCAGAACATGTAAGACTATTGTCCCTCGATCCTCGAGTCTCTCCCGATCGTCAACAGTTAACACAGCACTGTGTGCGATGATAAATAAAATAATAAACGCTATAAAGGAACCAGGATGTATCACATTCTTTTCAGATTCATAGGCAGCGATCATAGCAGTCAGGCGCGGCCCCACATGATCAAATCTAGACTACTACTAGACAGGATTAATTACCTGAACAAAGTGAACATTACCAGAAAACCAAAAAAAATGTTTGGCCATAATGCTCAGGGTAGCATGAACCGTGGAGAAAATTTTACCCGGGGAAACCCCCAAAAAAAGTTTTTCAAAAACCCCCTCCCATGGCCCCCTGGAGTTTTTGGGGGAAACCCCTTTTCCCTTTTACCAAAATATTTTGCAAATTTAACT
>NW_026972084.1:0-5060 GCF_026151205.1 Bolinopsis microptera | reverse complement strand
CATATCTCTTGTACAGACTGTTTTACAAGGACATTGACAGATGATACTCACATTAGGCATTCATTATTGCATCTAAATTATTTCGCTTGCATTAGGTTTAGAAATTTATTCTCTGGTTAACAGATTTCATATGTTTAATTAATTTGTAATATGACAGTAAGGTATATAAGAAGTTATTTAATTTTGCTTGGGCTATTATATTGACTATTGAGGTTTAATGATATGGAATTTGAATTCTATATAAATTTACACTATGTGGTTGGGGCATTTTGCATAGTAAATATGGTTACTACTCCTATATATCATATTATTTGATTGGTATTCGATTTCTGATTATTTCCCTAGGAATATGATTATTATATCTCAATTTGGCTTTAGGTAGGGTGCCCCGCTAAAAGAACTGGATTCTTCCAGGAAGCATCCCGTGCACAGACCTTGGTCTACATATATATATTAAATTATTAACCATTCATTCTGTATGTGCACGAAAATTTATTTCAATCAATGTACAGGGTGGGCCAAAAGTCAGTGTGCAAACGTTGGCCTTAATAGCTCAGTCACTGAGTGCCCAATTGAAATACTTCCTTCTGGTATGACTTAGTACCACCACTGGTTCGAGGAATTTGTCAACTCGAAAAATATTCGCGTTCATTTTTTTCAAATGGAGGTTCATTTTCACATTTATTTGATAGTTTGGATAGTCGGATCAAGCTAAATGTTATTGAATTGTGTTTGGCCATTCGAATTACGTTTGTCCTGAAAGAATTAGAACTGTGGCTTCTCAGATGACCGAGATATGAAGCATAACGAGTTTATTCATTACGTGTGATCAGGTGATTGGTTTACCTAATCACGTGATAAGGTGACCCCGTTAACTACCCCGTTAAACATTATGGGAATTGTTAAGGGTGCCCAATTAAGGTGTCGTGTCACGGTGTCACATAATCACCCAGTCAATTTTGTTAACGAGATACACAAAATGCTTGATAACTTCGTCATTTCTAATCCGTTTTGCCTCATGTTTTCAGATCATATGCAACATTTGATAATCTACCGTCTCTGAAAAAATTAGGCGTTCAGCATGTTCAGAGAAAACAATATAGGTGTTTTAATATTGAATGGGCGTGGTCTAAAATATTCGAATTTTCAAATTTTGACGACGGAATCCTCGAACCAGTAAGTACAGTATGCCATCTGCAAAGCAACAGCTCTCAAATATAAAACACGGCGGAGGTATAAGACCCAACGTTTGCACACTGACTTTTGGCCCACCCTGTATAATTAAATTCCTACTTCCAGAGCCTAAATATAGTCGTGGATTAAAATGCGGAGGCTGTGCAAGGTAACGCTCACCACGGTTCACTTGCCATACTCTTTAATATACAGGCACAGCAGCTGCAGGAATAGTTGACCATTGTTAATGATCTGGCCCGGCGCGCGCTACTTCGTAGCTCGTGCTGTCGGGCCATTTCGAGAAGAAAGCGGCGCGCGCTACTTCGAAGAAATTTAGACGAGTAACATCCGTCAACAGGAATAGCTGCTCTCATTAAAACTTGAGGAATACTGCCAATCTGAAAGTAATTACTCTATTGGTTTCGATGATAATTTTCAAACTTCCCATTGAAATCTTTTTTCTTTCTGCCTATTTGATTTTTATTTTGTAGCGCGATGCGTTACTGTCAACTGTGCCGCGCCGCGCACTCAATGAGGCTTCTCAATGAGGCTAGGCTTCTCAATGAGGCTTCTCTCGCTACATCGGCGAAATGCGCTATATACTGTGCCTCGCTTAGCTGTGATGAATTGACATCGTCAATCAAATCTTTATTTTGATCTTTATTACAAATTATACATATCATAGATAACCATAAAAGCAGCGCATCGGCTGATTGCCTCAAATAACTTGGACTAATAGTAATTTTAGTTGACAGAAGCTGAAGGACAGCAGCTCAAAAGGCCCAATGCAACATCGGCAAGATTAAGGACTCGAGTGCCAATAATTAACAAATAATGGCTTTTCCGAACCCATTTTCGCCGATTTTTTCAATGGTCCCACTCCCAGTGAGCCGTGTCGTTCTGCTTAACATGGCACATGATGGTTTTTGTTTTAATACTTATTTAGATTTAAGCGATAATTCAGTTAGTAGGTAGTGCGCCATCGACAGTGAGCCGCGCGTGCCGACTGTAGGATGGTTTTTTAGCGCTAATTTCGGCCAGCACAATTTTCTTCAAACAAATAGATATTCAGTATTATCATTCCCGACTTCCGATTGCAACAAAAATTGGTAAGCCTATTCATAGACTTACAATTCACCTAACCATGTGCTTTCGCGCCACTGCGGGCGCGCTTGTTTCACAAGTCAAGAGGCGCCGTGAGGCGGGCGCGCGCTACTGCAAGCGCAAGGGCTCTGGATAGAGCAAGACTTACAAGGAAAGTGTCCGAAAAATTTAAAGCATATCCAACCATCAAACATAATGTTACAGCTAAAAGCAGCGTATTTTGCCCCATTTCGATCACTATATCAGCTCTGATATCCACCAAATTTTTCGGACAGTTGTGAAAGCCCTATTGGAAGGTCGTCGTCAATTTTCAGAATGATCTTATTCAAGGAACCGAAGATATATCCGAATAACACGACAAAAATCAACGAATTTGGTCAAATTACGCGACTTTTACTGTTTCATGTTTACAGCTAATTTTGCTCCAAAAGCCGCGCACCATCAAATATGGCACCTAGGCGAAACTCACTGATCTTTCCAAAAAGGTATGACAAATTTGGTATTGTGAAAATTCTCACAGTCTCTAGAAAACAATGGTACAAAAATTTTTTAAATCCGAGCAAGTTTATTTTTATCGTGCACCCCCTACAGTTAGGCGCACGTTATATCTCCGCCAAAAGCACATCCAATTTGATACGTATGAAATATGTTTATAACTTCCTAGCCTTGGTTGTGCACTAAGTTGGCGTTCCTTTCACATTACATAGCCATGTGTATACGCGTACTGCGTGACGCGCTTGTTTCCTTTGCCGGAAACCTGGGGCTTGTTGACACCCGTAATGGCTGGAGTTATAGTTTGTAGTTATACATATACTATTAAATTATTGATTGCAGTTTATTCGCTTGTTACCCATTTTGCATTTTGTGTTGAAATATACTTTTCGAAAAACTAAAATTCATCTTTTTGAAAACTCTTTAGTCATGTTACAAACTAAATGAACAATAATTCAGTTCACAATAAAGTCGACCACAAACAATTGATTGATATCCTGTTAACACCAACATTCTATCCTTATTCCTCCCATTCCTTAATAGTTTTGACTGCATTAGAAAGGAACCCGGAGCATGTCTGTAATTTGTTGAGGCTCACCTAGGAGTCCAGTCTTCTCTCTATATCTCTCTCTGGTCTCTAATTCTAGTCATGCCAACTGTAGTCTGGTGACTGGTTTGAAGGCAGATAGTGGCTCAAGGTGATCCAATCTTTCATCGTCTTATCACAAACAACACACTACTTTACATCTGAAATGGTAAACAAGTCAGAGAATGTCAGCTACAACTAGGATACGTTTGGAATTTGGTCAGATTATTGACCTAATTATTGGTAAAGTTATTAATACTGGTAATTAACATTGGAAAAAATATTTCGGACGTAAACTAAATCATCATAAATTAGCTCCACGACCACATTTTCCGAGTCCTGAAAAAGGCACGGTTGCTCATCCATTATAACTGAATTCCTACTTCCAGATCCCAATAGTCTAGGATTAAAGTGCGGAGGCGGTGCAAGTGTAAATGTAACGCCGCACAGTTCACTTGCCACACAGCTGCTGCTTTATATTTCCCCTTTCTGCCTACTTGTAATCTGGCAGCGCAGTGGGTCTCACGCTGCAACGAATTTCTATGCGAACGTGACCCTAACAGACACCCGCTTTGTGGCTACTGGCTACCTTGGTAGTACTATTAACGTAATAAGGTGGGTTCCTTAACACGAGCAAGCCCTCTCAGACAAATACAATGCATTTCTCTCTCTTCGTGCCTCACACACTCTCGATAAAACTAAGGTACAATAGCCAGGTAGTACTTGACATGTGAGGTGCTTATCCTCTGAGAGAGAGACAGAGAGCAGCTCGAGCTGCAATGAATATACATACGAGTGGGACCTTAACACCATGACCCACTTTGTGACAGGGTGATAATTTCAGCAGGAACAATAGATCTTATAATGAGAGACATGCTGTACGCTTCTACGGGCTCGTACCTCGTACAACTACATATGTTTCTCTCTCAGTCTCTCCTGCCTCATTACAAGTGTATGAGCTATAATGTGCCTCACGCGCCAGGATTCTCTCGGTTAACCAACGGTTAAGCTGCGATTAACAATGGGACATTTGTAAACCACTGAAAGCTAAAAGGAGAACGGCAAATCCAGAGATTGTCGCTCTCCTATTGTTTTCTCTGCCTAGTTCTCTAAGATTCTCTAGTTTCCTGTTGGTTTGTGTTATTAATAACCAGTAAATAATATTAAGAAGGGTTTATAGCCTTTATTTTCTATACTGTGGAACACTTCTTAGCCGTTATACTTATATTATACCTGTTACAGCAGGAACACTATATTATATAATTTCTTACCATCCGACTGAGTACTGTGTTTTAATTTATAGTTGTTAGGGATCGTCCCCGGAATCGTTCACATATTAGGGGAGAGAGTTTTTAATTCCAACACAATAGACATTTGGGGGTGGGGGATTAAATTGGCCAAAATCTGTCTCTTTAATTTAATGAACTGTTCAATTCAAAATCGTTCCTTATCCAGGCACAATGACGAAGTTAATGTCCCGATTATTGGTTCTTCTTTTTATGGAACAGTCTCTCTGTGGTAAGTTTTAATGGGAGTTTGGGATGCTGTGATGATTTAACAAATAGTTCTATTAGTATTAGTATATGAAAGGAACTCCTGACCAGGACATGACTAACGAACCTTAAGTAGTGTATAAAAAGTGTTAAACATTGTACCCCGATCCTTTGATAAATCAATAATAGAAGATTGGTAAATTACGTAAGTG
>NW_026972083.1:0-5095 GCF_026151205.1 Bolinopsis microptera | reverse complement strand
TTTTTTAAGGGAATACATAGCTAAAAAAAAATAAATTGCCAAAATTAAAATCGGAAAATACTCACAGTCCCCCCAAAAAACTTAAAAGAGCGACAAGAAAAAAAAAACCCTTTTTTTTTCTGTGCCCCCTGTGCAGAAAAAACGTAAAATGCCCCAAAAAATTTTAATCATTGGAAAATTGAATAGGGTTTTGGGTTTACGCGCAATTTAAAAATTTAAAAAACACCTTATGAAAATTTTTCCTCCCCCCAGTTTTTTTCAAAAAAAAAGGGTGATTGGGGGTTTAAATTATATTAAAAAAAACGTTTTTGGGGATTTTTTCCGTAAAAGTATGGAAAACTATTTGTTTTTTTTTTTTTAAAAAAAGTAACCACAAAAAGGGGCCCGGCCACAACAGTAAAATTGAAATGACCCTTATTATTTTTAAAAGGATTTGCTAACGGGACGAAAAATGGGCAAACTTTTGAAACCCCCCTTTTCTTTCGTATTTAAAAAAAAAAAAAAAAGGTTCAACCATTGCCTTTGGGAAAACAGCTACCCAATACCCCCGGGGAATTTTCATCTTATTAGTGCCCAATAGTAAAAATTTGGGGAAGCTTTAAAAAAAATTTACTTTAACTCCCCATACCATATCATTTTACAAGAATAACCCAAAATTATTTTTTTTGAAAGTCGATGTCATGGTTTTTTTCAAAAAAACAAATACCCCCCCCCATCAATAAAACCGTCCCCCCCCCCCACTTTAAAAAAACAATAATAACAATAATTAATAACGGGTAAAAAATTTTTTGTTCGGTGAAAAAAAAAAAACCCCCCCCCGGGAAAGGAAACGACAATTTGAAAAGCAGCAAAACGTAAAAACTAAAAGTGAAGTTAAACAGACTGGGGAGGAGAAAAGTTGAAAAAACTGGCCGTAAAAGAACGAGAATTTTTTTTCCCCCAAATTTTAAGGGCAAAAAGTTGGAGGAAAAATGTTAACCACCTGGGAAAAAGGGGGGGGGTCGAAAAAAAAGGGGGGACCCAAAGGGTTTTCATTGGAAAAAACCCCAATTTTTTTTTCGGGAAAATTTGGGTTTTATTTTTCACCTTTTCGTTTTTAAAAAACCCCCCCATAAAACTTCATTTCCCGGGCAAACCAAAAAATTTGGGGAATAATCATTTGCGAAATTTTTCCAAAAAACCAAATTTGGGGACGTAAACATAAAAAAAAAAAAACAAAGCAGGAAAAAACCAAACAAGTTTTTCTCCCCCAACCAAAGAAACCCTTAAACAAAAAAGGGGTTCGGAAGGGGAAGGGACAGAAGAAAAAAACAAGTTTTTGCAGCCAACAATGCAAAAAACTCGGGGGGAGAAGTTTAACCGGGGGGAGGGTGAAAGTGGGAAAAAAAAAGGGCCGGGGGTTTTTTGGAAAAAACCAATAAAAAATTTTGAAACTTTACCGGGAAAGGTTTTTTTTTTTTTCTTGATAAACGGGGCCCTTGTGGTTTTTCCAAATCAATTTTTTTAGTGTTTTTCCCCCAAAAATAAAATTTTTTGAGTGATGATAAATATTAAATGAAAATGGTTTGCAGGAAAACGAAAGTTTGCCGCAAAAAAAAAAAAAAAAACTGGAAAAACAAAAAGTCGGAAAAATAAACGGAAGAAAAAACAACAAATTTTTTGCTGCAAAAAACAAAAAAAAAACAAGGCTTGAAAAAAACGGGGGAAAATTTCAAAAAGGGAAAAAACAACGCTCAACAAAAACGGCCTGGGAAAATCGGAAAAACTGGGCGGTAAAACTAAAACCCCAAAATGTAAAGGGAAAACCCCCCAAAACAAATTTTTGCTTGGAAAAAACCCCCCAACCCCGTTTTTTAAAAAAAGGGGGCGGGGTTTTTGAAACGCCCACTTTTTCTGGTGGGGGGTGGAAAACAAAAACAGGAAGGGGCCTTTAAAAAACAACCACCCTGGAAAAACTCCCAAAAAAGGAAGCCCCCCTTAATTGCGATTTTAAAAACCCCCCGGGGGAGGAAAAAGGTTGAAATAAGTTTTGGGTCATGAAAAAAACGAAAATTTTTTGAGGAAAAAACAAAAAAAAACCCCTTGGGGAGGCCCTTCAAAAATTCCCCCCCAAAATGAAGGTTTTTGGCACTAGATCTGATTTTTTTTCCCCCCGCTCCCATTTGGGTTTCATGAAAAGGAAGCCTGAATCCCCCAAATTTAACAATTGTATAGTTCATCCCCTTTTCCCCCCTTTAAAACGCTTTGTGCCAAAAAAATTTAAATTTTAAAAAACCTTTAAATTTTTTGAAAAATCTTTCATTCATGTTATTTTTTAATTTCCCACAGGAAAGGGGAAAACAACAATTCACAAAAAAAAAAAACGCAAAGTTTTTCCAGAAAAAACAATCCAAAGCCGGGAGAAAGGAAATTGGGGGAAAAATTGAAAAAGGGGGGAAATGCCAAAGCTCGAGAAAAAATCTAACGCGAAAAAAACCTTTGGGGGGAAAAAGATAAAATGAAAGGGGGGAAAAAAAAAAAAAATGGTGGAAGAGAAAAAAAAAAAGTTTGAAAGAAAAAAACCCAAAATTAAAAAAACTCGGGTTTTTTGGCCCCAAGAACTTTTTTTTATCGAATTTTTTTTTTTGCTTATAAATAATTTTAATGAAAGTAAGGAAAAAAAACAATTTATAACCCTTTTTTACTTGTCATTTACCAAAACCATAATTTCCCAAAATTAATCGTGGAAGGTAAAAAACCGCCTGGGGGGAAAAAGAGAGCGTAAGTTCCAAAAAGGAGAAAAAAACGGGGGGCAAACAAAAAAAAAACACAGAGAAAAACTAAAGGGCTTCCCCAAAACAGGTATTTTTTATTTGCAAACCCGGGGTTAAATTGTTCCATACGGTCCCCCATTTATATTAAAAAAAGGGGGACCTGTACTTTCAAAAGAAAATTAAAATTTGAATTAAGTGGGGGGGAAAAATTTTTTTTAAAATTTTAAACGAAATTGAAAAAATTTTCTTTGGCTTTTTAGGAAATTTCAATTTTTTTTTTTTTTTGAGTAAAAAACGGTAAGACACGAATTTCAATTCCCCTGGCCCCATAAAAAAAAACAAAGCTTTTTTTAAAGGAAATATTAAACCAAAAATTTCCCCCCCCAAACCTTTGGCAGCTTTTCCCATCTGTGTATCAAAAATTTTTTAAGGCCCCCCCCCCCTAATTTTTAAAAAAGGGGAATTTTACGTAAAAAGCTTTTCCAAAAGGAGAACGAGAAGGGTTTTTGAATTTTTAGGGAAAACGGAAATGCAGGAAACACCCCTTAAAATGTATTTTTTCGAAACTTTTTTTTAGTTATTTTTTTGGGCGAAATTTTTTTTTTCGCACACTTTTTTCGGGTTTTTCTGATTTTTTAGGTTTTTAACCCCAAACTTTTTAAAAATAGCATTTTTAAAAATGAAAATTAAATATTAAAAAATTTTTAAAAAAATGATTCCTTTTCTGAATATTTTTTGTTTTTTTAGATGTTTTTAGTTTTTTTTTTTGGCGGGGATTTTTTTTAAAACCCCCTTTCCCCCCCCTTTAGAAAACCCCTCTTTCATGGCTTTACCTGAAACATTAAATTGGTCATTTTTTTAACCAAAGGGGGGGTATACATTAAAAAGCACAAAAAATTTTCATTTCATTTTTCTTTTTTTTGGGGATACATTAAGTGGGGTTTTTAAAATTTAATACCCCCAAAACCAATATTTTAAAATTTTTTTACGGGGTTAGCAACATTTTACCCCCATTTAAAGTTATTTTAAAAATAAAAAAACTGGCCCGTGGACCCCCCCACCTTTTTTCAACGCCCCTAAAAACCCCCAGGGTTTTTTTTTCCCAGAAGCTTAAAAAAATGATTTTCCCTCCAAAAACTAAAAACGAGAAGAAAAAGAAAAGGCTGAAACAGGTCGCTTGTTTGGGGAGAAGGGAAATGCAGCTGACATTAAAAATTGAGGGGGCCCCCCAGGACGGGGGATTACCACCAAAAAGGGATTTTTTTTGAGAAGTTTTTTTAAAAAAAACTTTTTCCCCAAACAAATTTAAAAGGGGGAAAAAACCCCAAAAAATCCGTTTTACCTTTAACGTTTTTTTTACACTTTTCGGTTTTTTTTTAAGCTTTTTTTTTTTAAAATATAAACCGATTAAAAAAAACGGTTCCCCTTTTTGAAAAAAAATAAAATAAATTTTTTTAAAAAAACCCTTTAAAAATATTAATACCCCCGCCATTTGAATCAAGGGCTTTACTAAAAATTTTAAAAAAAACTCCAAAATTCCCAACAAAAAACATTTTTTTATCACGGGAAAATTTCCCCAAAGGAAACAGTCAAAAAAACAAAAAAAGGGGTAAAACGCATGTATTTATTTTTTTTGATTGAAAATGGAGGGGCCCCCAAAATTGAAAAAAGGGGGAAAATAAAAATTTTGCAGTTTCCCCCTCAATTTTGCAAGCCCCTTCAAAGCACTTTTTAGTTTAAGGATAGCCTTAGTTTTCAAATCCCCCCTTAACCGAACCCAATTTGGAAAAGCTAAAAAGAAAAACCGTAATTGTTTTTTAAAACATTATTTTAATTTAAAAAGCGTTCCCCAAATTTTAATTTATAGAAAAAAACCTTTTCCCAAAATTAAAAAAACAGCCAAAATTTTAAGAGGGGGAAAAAAATTCATAGCGCTTGGGAAAAAATTTGTTAACAGACACAAAAAAAAACGGTTTAATTAATTTAATTAAAAAATTAAAAATAATGATTGTTTTTTTTTTAATTTCCTCTCCCTTTGAACTTGAAGGTGGTGACCAAATTTTGGCAGTGAAAAAAATTCCCGATAGTTAAATAAACATTTAAATTTTAATTTTTTTTTTAAAAAAATCTAAATTTATTTTTTTAAAAAAGTAAAATCGGGGGGAATCATTTTGATCAGGGGAAAAAAAGGGGAAATCCAGCATTTTTACGGAACCCATTTTTTTCCCCCATTATTTTTCCCCGAAAAAATTTTTTTGTTTTTTTTATTTAATTAAACCCCCGGAAATGTAAAATTTTCCCCGGGGGGTATCGCGAAATTTTTGGGGGCCAAAAAATTTACC
>NW_026972082.1:0-5132 GCF_026151205.1 Bolinopsis microptera | reverse complement strand
TTCCCAGTTTCTTGAAAACTGTTTTGTTAAAATTTATAGGAAGAAATTAGTTAATTATTGCAACGGGGAATACTTAAATCATGGTTTAATTATTGGAAACATATTTCCCACAAATTCCTCCGCATTCCAAAACATTCTGATTTTAAAAACAGGTCCCCAACCGTGGAGGGGCAAAAACTAAATCGCCAAATTTTGATTAATTATACATCATGGTTTTCCAAAAAAACCCACCACTCTCAATTTACTTTTACTGGCAGGCTTAATGTACACTTTTCCCCAAAATATCAGATTTTATTTTTCTACAGGAAAAAATACCACATTAAAACAATAAAGCTTGGTGGTTGGGATTTTTTTTTAAATTTCCCGTATAAGCGTTTCTTTTTTTCGTCGAATGATTAATCAACTTTTGGTGCTTTTGCTCCTCCGGCCCCCCAAACGAAATTACTAAAATTGGTGGGACCTGTTAAATCATGGAAAGGGTTAGGGAAAACCTTAAGGAAAAAACGGTCCCGGGAAATACGTTGTTTTTTTTTTTCAGAAAAGGTAATAAAAAAAACGGGGGACTTTTTTTCCCATATAAAAAACCTTTGCTTCCCAGGTTTTTTCCACTATTTTTTCCCATTTTACTGTAGCACGCCTCTTTGAATTCAGTTTGATGGGACAGCTGTTAAAAAAGGGCCCAATCACCTCCGACATGGTTTCTTTTCTTTCCAACATACAAGGGGACCTTTAACCGTTTTTTCTTTTTCCTGACAAAATGTTTTCGATTTTAAGTCTAACCCTAATTTTTTTTAGGCAATGGTATGGGAACAGAAATTGGCGGGGGAAAATCGAAACTTCCGGTTTGTTATCATTTGAAAAAAGACTAGATTGAATTAAAAACATAAATTTATTACGGAACCTGGGGACTGGGAATTGCGAAGGTATCTTCCTCGACTTTCCCCTTTCATTAACTTTTAGACTTCTTGCTGCTTGAAAAAAAACCCATCAAATCCCTCAGTCAGGGCTAATTAATAATCCTGAAGTTCCCAAAAGGGAATTTCTTTAAAAACACTAACATATGTGCGGATGTGGGCCTTTGTCGAGTCCCGCCGCGCCAATTAAAAAATAAGCCGCGTACATAAAAGCTTGACAATGGAAAATGAAATTGAAAAAAATTTACCCGGCGCGGGGACCCAAAAAATACAAAAATTTCCTTGGAAAGGCGGGCAAAAAAGAAATTGCCACGAAATGAAAAATAGATGTCCGGATTAGTAGAACTATCCATTTCGCCAAAAGCAACCTAAAACTAAAGAATCTCAACCCCCCCACCAGCAAAATCTGCCTTTAGTTAAATTGTTTTCCTCATTTTTCAGGTTCCCCCCCTACTAAGGCCGCATCAACCGGGAAAAATGTTTAGGAGGTATCAATTACCAAAATTAAAATTTTAATAAAAATCCATTAAATGAGGGCCGGAACAACCACACCGAGAGTTTTTGAGCCCCGCTCCAAAAAACCCCATTTCCAAACAGTTTTTCCCACCATAAAAATCAAATCAAAACTATTCAAAACATCCTATTTTTAACTATCCGGGCATCTGGCAAGTTGGGTTCATTTCTCTTTTGATTAAATACAGCTCTAAAAACCATTTTTTCAAAGTAAAATCCCCCAACAAATTACTTTTAAAAAGATTCAGAAGACGTGCTTTTTTTAAAACCCCCATTTATCCGAAAACTCCTTTTTAATTAAAAAGCTATCAACCACTCTTTAACCTGTTTTCAAGTGGCCCTCGTAGGTTTGGTGGGGATATCTCCGAGGCTGTCCATTTTTTGGGGACTCAGTTTTCAAGGTTTTAGAAAGAAAGCTAAATGAATTATCCAGAGAAAAATTTAAAATTACCAAACCATTTTCATGGAAAATTTATAAAATTTTCAGGATGTGTCAAGGGAAAGAAAACTTTTTTCCATTAGAATAAAAAATTTTATTTTCCCTACCAGCCATTTAAATTCAATTTTTTCAATTTTTAAATATGTTACAGCCAGTAAAACACACAAATAATTTATGGGGTGATATAAGGCATAACCAATTTTACCCACAATAAATGTTAAATTATTTTTTTCCCACTGTAAAGTTTTTCCAAAAATAGGTTAAAATTTTTTAAAATTGTCGAGGGTCCCCTTGAATAATTTTTACACTCAATACTTTAAAAAAATTGGTTAGGGGCGGATAACCCTGACCAATTCAATTTTTCATCGGACAAGTTTCTTCCAGTGAAAACAGCCAAAAAAAATAGAAAATCGTTCAGTATTTAGGAAAAGCAGTCCGATTTGAAACCATAATTTCGAACGAAGAATAATATTTTTAAAAGGTCCATTTGGAGCGTGGTTTAAGAAAAAAAGATACTTTTTTAGCAAAAATCCATAATAATCCAATTTAAGGAATATCGCCTTAAAATTTAAACTGATTTTAAGTTATATTTAAAAAGATGCTAATTTTTGGAATCATAAAAAATCACTACTATATGGTGGAATTTTAAAATTAACAAATTAAAAAACTAAATAAATTTTAAAGTTCATTAATTATTATAGTGTAAAATTTGGCTGTGAAAGCTTGGACAACTTAAAAAATTGGGCCAACCCCATTGTTGGGTTTTCTAAACATTTTTCCAAGGAAAAGCATTTTCCAAGGCATTCATTTAAAATCCTTTTTTTCTCTGCAGAAATTGGACAATGCTAAGGTAAATTTAATGGGGAAAAAAAAATTTTAGGAAACTTTTCAGATGAAATAGACCTTTAAGGGAAACAGAAAAATTTAAACATACCGTAACAAAAAAACAAAGCCAAAATTACATCCAAAATTTGTTCCACTTCAAAAATTTTTAAAAAACATTACTCAAAAATGTTTTGTATTCCAAAATTAATTTTTTTCAATTTCCACTGTTAAAATAATTTTTTACTTTATAGTAACCTGTCAGATTTTGTAAGGTTTAATATTTTCCATTAAATTATAATTTTCCAAAAAATAATAAGGCTATCCTAATTTAGTTGGGAGTAAATGTTTTCATATCGTGAAAAAAATCCCTTTAAAATAAAAATTAATTGGCTCAAAATAAACCCAGCCCCTCTGACCTCTCTGTTAAAACAACCAAAAAACTAAAGAGAGGCCCATCATTTTTTTGGGAATGTAAAAATTTGCATTTTAAAAACTTTTCCCAACAGTGTATTAAAACTAAGTGATGGAAAAAGGGCCCCCATGAACTAAACATTTTTTCTAAAAATTTTAAAAAATCATAATCAAAATTGATATTTTTTTTATTTTGTTTTCTTAAAGCCTGAATTAGTTTTCATATTACCCGGGTATTTTAAATTACTAAATTCTTTTAAAAATTTTTTTATAAAACCTTTCCCTTCCTTCACACTTTCAAAGCTTAAATTTGAAACAAAATTTAAAGGCCCCAAAGGTCACAGAGTTAATAAACAGTTTAACGGGTTTCCGTTTTTAAAAATATATGATTTTGGATGAACGGGTTTTTCCAGGTTTCTCCATCCCCTCTAGCTCTTGAACTATCAACCCGTGTGGTTGGGGTCCTCTCTTTCACCCCATTCCCCATCGTTTTGCAAATCATCCGGTTCCCCAATTTTCAAAACCGTCCTTCCAATCCAAAGGGTCTGAAAAAAAACCCCTCCCTCGGGGCCCCTCCTTCCAAAATCATCAGACTCCAGCTCCTGAACCCGAGCCCACCCATATCCAAATCTCATGGACATTTTTCTTTCCTCAACCAACACCTTTCAAAAACCTGGTTTGCATTTTTTGGCTGTTCCCTGGTTAGTTGTTCCCCCCAAAATAAAGGGTCATCCAATCATTGGCATTTGATGCCCCTTTTTTTGGGGGATTTGTCAGTGCTTCCCCAAGCAATTGTTTTGTGTAGAAAGTTCACAGTGTGTTAAACAAGAGGAGGACTTTGGGTTTTCCCCCCTGTCTGTCCATTTCTCTCCAAAGCTTCCATCCACCCCGGGGATGTGGGGCAACTTGTTGATTTTTTGGGGGTGCTTGGCGACCCTTGTGTAACCACCAGAATGGGAAATGCCCATGGGTTTTTAAGACTTGGGAATGGCTGTTCTGAAAAACCCTAACGGGTTTTACATAATGGGCAATTTTGTAAGGTTTGATTTTCTGTTATGGGGACCTCCCTTTTTTGGTATCATTTTTCTTTCTCCCAAGTCTTTTGGGGGCACAAGCGGTTTTGGATGTTTGGGTCAAGCGAAAATCTTTCATGATCAATTTTCATGTAGCCCCACATTGCCTCAAAAATGTGTGCCACATCTAGCCCAAACTTTCCATTGGACTGGGATTTCTTTGGAAGGTTTCAAGATGGAAGTGTCATCTCAGGAAAACCCACAGGGGGTTGTGTTTACTGGGCAAGTGGGGTGACCACTTATTGGTTTGTATTTTACTATGCTCCATTTAAAGAAGTTCCCTCGACCAAAGGGCTCATCTCGTGGATTCCGAAGGAATGTTGGTCCCCACAATTAACTACAGGAATAGGAAACCCCTCTTTTTCCATTTCCCAGAGGTTTCTCCCTTGGCCACTGTTCTTTTGGGGTTTTGAAAAAATACGTCTTGGGAACTCCCTTTAAAAATTTTTCTTTGTCTCCACAAGATAAAAAAATCACACTGGGTTCCACATTTAAGGGAAACTTCCCCTCATTAAACCAGGTTTTAATTTCCTTTCCAATCAGGGTGATGGCAGCTCCGTTTGGGCTTTCACAAAGGATGGCTTTTTTTCTTTCTGGGTGTTTTGGGTAAGGGACCCCTTGTTGCATGGAATTCCTCTTTTTCCCAGTATGAAACTGGACTGGTGCTTTTTTTAAAATGGTTTGGGGACCACTTGGCGAAAGTTTTAGGAAACAGGGGGGGGGCACTTGTTATTGTTGGGAATGGATTTTTTCTTGGTTTGGGGAGAAAATTTGCAAATGCCTGAATGTACTCTTCTGTGAAATGTTTTTAGTGGACGTAAGGTTCGAAATTCTGAGCACTTTTCCCTTTTTCTTATGAAAGTTCCTTTTGACAGGGGGTTTTAAATCAATTCCTTTTGTTTTGTTTGTTTTGGGTTTTTTTAAAAGTGCATCCTTTGATGGGGGACACCCAAATTT
>NW_026972081.1:0-5208 GCF_026151205.1 Bolinopsis microptera | reverse complement strand
GGTTAAAGAAAAAAAAAACCCAAATTTTTTTAAAAAACCCAGAAAAAAAAAACACCTAAATGAATATTATTTCCGGTAAAAATGTTAAAAAATCTCCGAGTGATTTACGGAAAGATTCCTTATTTTATACTGTTGTTTTGGGACTCGCCTCTCTCCCGGGCCTCGGTTGGACAGTTTCCAGTGCGTCATTTAGTCAAGCAAAACTTTTTTTGGAAACGTTGCTTTGAAAAGGTAAACTCTTCAGTAATTTTGGGGAATTAGGGAAAACCTATTTGTCTGAATACCTTTTTTAAAAACCTGACTTTCTAATTTTAAAAAACAGAACCGCCTTCCAACTCCATTGCCTGTTGTTTTGTGCCCAAATATTTTGGCTTTATTTACCTGCCCTCTGGGCATGTTTTTCAGAGCTGGGCCTCCCTTTAAAGGGGCGAGCCCCCTGATTTCTCTAATTGCCAACGCCGATTACACAGTAGTATGGGGTGGGGTTTTCACCTTTACTGTGGTTCTACCCCTGGGTGGATTGGGTATTGTTCACTTACATTTTTCCTCGTAAATCTCTCCGGTTAAAATTCTTTTTCCGTTAAAAACTAGAGTGATCAACCCCGTAAAAATATTTTATTTTTTTTTACTGGGATCCCTCATTCCTCATTTGAAAACCTTTTTTTTCCCATTTGGTTATTAAGAAAAATCTACGAAAGGGGTTCTGATGTTCCGTTATCGATACATTTGCTTTAGGGCCCCCAAGTAGGAAGGGGAAGGTCGTAGGTTACCACACCCAGTATCAGTATTTCCCCATGTTTTGTTTTGGCGTTTTCCTGGACGTCAAAATTTTTGTTTAAACTTAGGTTTAAGTTTGTGACAATATTCCTAGTTTAACTGAAGGCTTTGTGTCATCAGATCAGGATTATAAAATTTGGGCGTTTAAGTGGGGTGTTTCAAAAAAAACTAAAAGTTAAAAATTTAAGGGGTTTAGGGAGTGGCCGAAAAACCCTAAATTGGGGACGGGACGGTCCCCAACTAAAAAATTTAGGGTTGGGCTTTAAGTCCAAAAATTTTGGTTAAACAAAACTTTTTAAAAAAGGGGAATATTGGTTGAGGAGCTTCCAAACGTAAGGGAAAACTATTCTTGGGCATTATGTTCATTTGGAACATTGTTGAACTTTTTGTGAACACCCAATAAGTATTAAGTAACTGTAACCTGGTACCCTAGTTTAAAACGAGGGAATTGGAAGCTGGGAAATGCAAACTAAACCTTAATATTTATAATGGAGCAGAGGGCCAAACATATAAGTGCGGCGGGTACGGGAATCGCACTATTAGCCGTTTTCCCGTAACATATTCTCACCTACAGTCGATTTTTCCGCACTTTTTCTGCACAATTTGTTTTCAAAATAACCGGCGAAAATATTGGCTTTTTAACTTAATGAATCGTTTACCCTTCTATACCAAAATATTTTAATATATTCCGGACCAGAGCGCCAAAAAAAAAAGTCAATTCTTTTGATGGAGGGACATAGAAAATGGTGAAATAGAATCTTTGCCTTATAAATCACAGCTGATATTTTTTAAATGTATGCTATTTTTTGTTGTTGTAGAGTAGCAGTTTTTACAAAAATTTAAGGTTTTTAAAAAAATCCCAGATAGTATATATAACTTTAAAATTCATATTCCTATAGCAAAATATTTTTCGTAAAATGTATGTTAAAAAAATTAATGCTAAAATTTGGACGAAAATATGGTTACTGAGTAGCAACTTGCAAAAATGTTAAGCGAATGAGTCTCATCTTAGGAATCCAGATGGTATAAACTTTTTTGGTTAAAAAGGACACAAAAAATTTGAATCCCAACGTGACGATTGCAATCTTACAAGTTCCACAGGTTTAGAAGAATTCCACATCATCCATATCCCAAAAAATTAAGCAAATTTCAAGCCAAGTGCGGAAATCGCACTTTTTCGCAAAAATTTTTGGCCGCAACTATTTATGTTTGCCTCTTTCTATATGGAACTTATTTTTACTCTGGTTATATTTCTGGCAAATTCCCAGATTTCCCAAGTTAGGATAAGTTTAAACAACATTTTTAAAAGCTGCATTAAATTAATGTCCGGTTTAAGATTTGTTGGGGCCCCAAGTATTCTCTGGCCGTTGTGGAGAGGGGGGTTGAAAACTTTATTTCTGTATTAGACTTTGTCCTAGTATAGTGATTATGTGTGTGTTATATTTGGTAACTCCTAATGATTCTAGTAGTATTTCACAATTTACATAAGTTTATTGTTTTACTCAAATAATCCACTTTTCAGAAGTTTTATCCTTCGAGAATTGAGGTTTATTTAGGAAACATACCTTTCCAAGACAAAAGTCCAGTGATCGGTGTTTAGTCCCTGTCCCATGAAATTAAAACTGCCAATAATTGAGTTTGTGAAACAATTTTAGACGCGACAATAATTTTAATAAGCCCATTAACCTGTCCTCAACATCCGAATATCTATATCAAACCATTAAATAATAGACGGTATTAACGGTTTTTTTTCATTTTAAAACTTACATTGCCACCCATATTATTACTCACCCCATATACTTGACTTTTTACCTCGCTTTGGCCTTTCGTTGCTTTATCCCCTCACTCCCTCTAATTTAAAAAGCTACCTATTTACTGAACTGTCCATCTCCCAATAAGTGAGACTGTGATATTATGAGGGGGACCCCTCCTGGATTCTGGGAATGTGGCAAGTCATTATGTTCTAGTCATGATCCTCCTCCTCACTCCTGCTGTTCTGTGTGACAAGGGGGGAACAGTCCCACCTCCAGATCTTTCACTCCTCTCCTCTCCCTCTCTCTCCGGTTAACCGCCGTTGCTTTTCGGATTTAAAATTTTTCGTACAGTGGACCTGGTATAGGGTTTATATTTACGGTATTGTTATGTTGTTCGATGTGTCCGTCAAATAGTTTATTAATAACATGCATTTACAGGTTTTAAATGTCACGGGTTTTCCTGGTTTACTGTTTACGTTTGGGTTTTTTTATATCGGAAACTTACTTAATTTGATGCAAGGATAGTAATTATTAGGATGCTAATTGGGAGTTTTGGGCGATTTTGATATAGGGCTCGCATAAATTTTCTTTTCATTAACCATCAATTTAATTGCCTCTACCTATGTATTATCTTTATATATTAGTGGGGGACGTTAAAATTTGTTAAAATCATATTTGTTTCAGTTTCAGCAGCACTTGTATGTAAAATTTTTCAGTCGCACTTCTGTTTTTGAGGGGTTTGAGTGCAGTGTGTTAGTGATTTAAATCTTGCTGTAATTTCCTTCATTTCCATTTCTTATGTTTTTTGTTTCACAGCTTCAACAAACACTATTCTGTGTCTCGTGAAGAATTATTCAGCAAAGAAACAACAAATTTATTTTTTTTCATGTGCACCAGACTATGACATGTTTATTCACATCGTTGGTAGATGGTGGGTCTCCCACTAACTTTATCATTCACTTTCTCTAACATCCGCGAGGTTTCTCGGACCTGAACCTTAAAACGAAAGGGGAAATTAGGCTCAAATGTGTGGAGGGACTAGGCTTACGTCAAAAGTATATTCTAGCTGTCCTCCCTCAATTTGGCAAGCCTGGGATATGGACCGGGCTTTATTTCAGTGTTTTGCTTACCATTGGAACGTTAAGCCATATTGCTGGACGGTTTCAACTGCTGATCAACATTGATAGTGATATATTATTAAGGCTTACATTAAAAGCATTGCGGCGGAAGAATAATAAAAATGCACGGTTTCAATCAGCACTTTGTGCTTGTAAACTTAAAAACTCATGGTACTTTCCATTTGTCGTGGCTTCCGGCTAGATATTTGTTAAATTTACTTTTTTATTGCATAATTTAAAGTTTACTTGGTACTTTTACGTTTGCCCTGCGTCAATAACATTATTATTTTAATTTTAGTTAAATGTAAAAAAAATGTGTCCAAGTTCGTGTGAAAAACCGGTCTGCCCTTTCCTGAAATACCCCAATTTTTTCGTAATTAAAGCTGATTATAGGGCGTGAAATTACAGTGATAAACCCACTTTATTTTAGGATTGTGTTAAAAAAAATCATGCTGAAAATAAAACTCCCATTTAGTGTTTGATTATTTTCCATTTCTCGGGGATGCCTCATGGCCTGGGCAATGTTTAGTTAAGTGGTCCGTTTTCTGTAGTTAAAGAATTACAATGTTTACAAAGCCGGGGAAACATTTCTCTTAAAATGAGAAAACATTACCAGGCACTGTTAATTGTTCATCGTGCGGTAACATGGGAACCTGTCCTTTGTATCCACCCACCCTCATGGGACACATTATGGAATACAGATTAAACGATGCTTGCTTCCCATTATAAGTTTAGGCTTTCTCAATTATTTATTTTTTCTTATTCGTTGGGCTGTTGTAAACATGGTCGGAGCCTGATTGCAACTTTCTACTTTTTTATGGCTTGTGTAAAGAGCAGGGGACTTTTAACGATTTGGGAATCGCGGGGAACGCGGGAAATTTTGAACCGACGGTTTGAGGCGAATTTTTTGCCCATTTTTTTAAAAAGAAATTTCCAGTTATAGGCACCATTCAGTGAATGTTAGGATTTATGGGTCTTCTGCCGCCTGATGGAAGATTATGTTTGAGTCCCAAGCTTATGCCCACGATTAAAAAGATTTCTCTAAGAAAAAAACATCGATCAGCTCTGAAGCTCACAAACCCTTAAAAAATCCGTGGTTAAATCGATTCAGAAAACCACAGAGGAAAAGGGGGGACAATGGATTTACAAAAAAACCTCATGGGTCTCAGTTAGCAAATTGTTGGGTCTCCAGAATTTCTTAACAATTTTTAACCATTCCAAACGTCTGGAAAAACATGTATCGGTGTTTAAATTAATTTTTGTGTCAAAAATGTAGCTGTGAGAAGGCAGTAGATATAGCCCACTGAAAAAATTTCACCCAATTAATATCTTTGTAACTCAAAATGTAATCCCAATACACCTTACCTACCGAGCAATTTTAAATATTACTTAAATTTATCCTCAACTTACCAAAAACCCTCAACTTTTATATTTTTTTCGAAAAAAAAAAAACATTCTTCTAGAGGTATGTGGGCACTCCGCGTTAGTTAATACGAGGAGTTGTAAACGGCCGTTTTACAAACTCCTTTTGTCTGGAGTCAGGGGGCTTTTTCTTTTTT
>NW_026972080.1:0-5222 GCF_026151205.1 Bolinopsis microptera | reverse complement strand
TTTTTAAAATCGTGTACAAAAACGATTTTGGACCATCCAAGATTTTAAAAAATAATTCGTTTGAAAATTTAAAAAAAATAAAAGATAAATAAAATTAAATAATAAGATATTGAAATTTAAAAAATGATAATTGGGAAAGTTTTAAAATAGTTTAAACGGGGGGCTTCCCCGGGTTGCGTTTTGATAGGAGTTTTTCCCCTTTATCAGCTCTCTTTTTACAGATTAAAACCCAACAATCTAAAAAAAATCGTGAAATAAAAGAATTGAATGTCCTTTTATTTTTACTAGGGACCTTAGGGGAAAGATTTTCAATAAAAAGGGGAAAAAAACAATTTGCCCCCAAAACTTATAAAAAGGAGTTTTAAAAATCATGGCCACAGCAAAACCCTCAAAAAAAAAACACAACATAAATACGGGAAATCTTAGAAAAAAACACAAAAAAAAATTTCAAGTAAAAAAGATAAATGTTCTTTTCTCACAGTAAAATCCCATTAGCTTAAAAAATAAAGGGGCGATATAACGCTTTTTTGAACGATTAAAAAAACGCTTTCGAACGATTTAGAAACCTGTCAGAATTTCAACTACAGTTTTGTAAGGGGGCATTAGGGGGGGGACTTTTATTTTTTTCCATAAAAAAACAACCCCACCAGCGTGGGTGTTTAAATGCACTTTATTGGGCACTTCGATTAAAAAAAAGGGAGCTTTGGGAAACCACAAAACAAAAAAAGCTCATCCTAACAAAACAGGCCTTCTAAAAACTTAAGGTCAGGAAAAAAAATTTGGGGGACGGGATTACAATAAAACTGGGGACTGACTCCCAGTTAGGGATTCTTTGAGGGTAAGTGCAAAAATGGGGACTTCAGGTACCACCCAACCTTCCCATTTTAGTGTAAATTTGTTTTTTATTGTAGTGTGTAATTTAATGTACATGAATTTTGGAGTCATGGGGGGTTTTGAATGTGAACATTATGCACAAACTAAGTATGTTTTGGCGAGTAACAAAGTTCAAAAACGGATGTATTGTACCCAAAACAGTTTTTCAAAAGGGGGGACCGATTGGGGACTCAAACAAAACACAAGGGCGCCCTGGGGAACGTCATTACGTACGGGCCGTTTTCAAATGGGGGGGAAACAGTAACATAAAACTCACTTTACCTGGGGATTTTCTACGTGGTACGTCCACCAATTAGGACACCAAAAAATTATGGTTTACATTCTGCACGGAATAGGGGTACGATTAAGGAAGCTTGCAAAACTCCCATTGGGGCCAACAGCTTATACCAAAGTTATTTTAATTACGTGATCTTTCATTATATATTATAAAAGCCTTTAAAAGAACTTGGGGGGATTTGGGACGCCACACAGCTATTGTGAAAATTTTACTTAAAAATTAAAAAAAACTTTCAGTTAAGTTTGGGAGTAATACAATTCTAAATCATTAGTTAGAAAGCGGAATTAACCCTAGCCTTATTAAATAGGGAAAAGGGGGAAATGGGATGGGGGACTTATAGCAGATTTCATTCACCATTGGGGAAGGCCCAATAATATCAAATTTCAACCCAGCTCCACAAGTCCCCAAATTTTTGAATTGATCCCAGTTACGGCAGGCCCCCATGAACAGGGGGGACAGATCAGCTTAAACAACCTTTTAAAAGTACCATTTGAATACATTTTTTAAACATAAAAATGTACCATAAAAATGTATATTAAAAATTGTATATAACGCAGTAAAAACTTACTTAGATAAAAAGGAGTTCTAGTGAGCGAGACCCCCAAGCAGGGGCTGGAGAGGGACAAAACTGAACAAGTGAGTAAACGCCCCCCACCCAAAAAACCCAACTCTTCACCAACAAGTTCCAAAACCAAAAAACATCAAAAAAATTACAGAACGGTTTCCAGGGGGGGGAACAAAGGAAACAGCCCAACACCAAAAAACAAATTAACGGGGTTGATTTGTGTGTTCAGATATTTACCAATAAATGGGGTCTGAAAAAAATGGCAAAAAGGGATAGCCAAGGGGCCCCAGAATATGGGGAAAAATCAAATGTTTTGGTCCAAGGGAGGGGCCCTTTCCCCCTTTCCTTCCCTTCTTCCGCCCCAGTGGGGGAACAGGTTTTGGACTTCCCTCCCCAGCTTTCTTCAAGATTCCCCGGATACTCAGTTTAGCTACGTAAATTTTAAAAAGCGATAATTAACTTACCCCGGGGTTTATAGGCTAGTACAGGGGGGTTTAAATTGGGCCGGGTTTAAAAATGGGGGGGGGGGGGGGGGGGGGGGGGGGGGGGGGGGGGACTGGGGGAGGGGGGGTCAAGAGAAAGGGGTTATTAGAAGGAAAAAGATTGAGAAGAGAGTGGGGAGGAACTATCCAGGGGGTTTTAACTCCACTTAAATCGGGTTCTGAAATAATTGTCCGGGGTTTATGATCGTGGGTCCCTCTTAAGAGTTATTTCCTAGGGGAGTTTACCTATAAACTAAGGGGAAAATTTACTCCATATATAGCTGATATACAACTTTTTATACCCCCGGGTTTGAGGGCATTTTTTTTTTCTGAGCGGCCACAATAGTGTTCAATCCACTTTTATGTTAAAGGGTTGCGATATAGGGGAAGTTGAGGAGGTTCAGGAGTAATCTCCAAGTATAGAAAGGTTAAAAATAGTAAAAAAAGGTTACGAGTAATCAAATAAAACACAACAAAGGGTTATACGTTAATTAAAAAAATTAAACAATTGGAAAGGAGATTTTCTGGCGTCCCAAGGATCAAATGAAGCAATCAAATTTTTAGTAATAAAAAAAAACATCGGGGAAAAAACAGGGTTTGTAATTAACCTTCTCGAGGGGATGGAAGGGTGTTAAGAATTCGGGGGACGTGAAACAACTGGAACATGTGAGGGGGATATTTTTGTGGGGGCGGGGTGATTTTTTAAAAGGGGCCCCCAATTTAAACCCCGTGGGTCGCCCCTTTCCGCCACATTTCCCCAACGGGTTAAAATTCGCAAATTTAATTGAGCTTAAATTAGCACCAAAACCAAAAAAACCTTTAATGTTGGAGGGCTAATTGCCCATTTTTGAATTTTTAAATTTGGGAAAGGGGACCCTCAAATTTATATAGGTTTGATTTTGAAAATTTTCACTTAACAATCCACAAAAAAATAAAAGCATGTTAGTTTTTTGCTCTTAAATTTTAACCAGGGATGCTCTTGCCCCTTCTAGAAAATGAGGGAAAAAGGGAGGGCGAAAAAAATTCGGTTAAGAAAAAAAAAACCCGTTTTCCACCCCTTGTTTGTTAAAAACCCTTTTTTTGGTTTGTGCCCTGGGTAACCTTGTTTGTGGCCCTGGGGTAAACCCCCTAATGTTAAACCTGGGTAAACCTTATTGCCCTGGTAACCTTGTTTAAACCCGGTTAACCTTTTTTGTTGAAAATACGGGTTTTTAAAAAAACCTTTTGGTTTTTGGCCCTTTTTGGTTAAACCTTGTTTGCACGGGGTAAACCTTTTTGTTTTGCCCTGGTAAACCCCTGGTAACCGGTTAAAACCAGTTGCCCTGGCAAAAGAGGGCAAATTCAAAATAAAAAACCGCACATCCCACATTTTTGGGGTGAAAAAAAAAAAAAAACTGATATGGAATCCCTTCCCCAACCCAAAATTGAATTTGGTTCTGCACCACTCCAACTTTTTTTCAAAGGATATGGAATGGGTCCCAAACCTTTATTTTTGCCGCTAACAGTTCGCCCACAGATTAAAGAAACGATAAACAGATAGGTTAATCAACCAAAAAATCAGGAACAGACCAGCAAAGAAATGAGGGGGCCCAGGGAGGTATAAATATTTCTGGGCTTTCGCGGGGATTTTCCCTAACCATTTTTGCAGTTAATTAATACATGCAAGAATGGATGAAAAGTGTACCCCTTCTAGAACCGGGGTTTACATGGGGGGGGAAACCTAAACAAAGTAGATTTGTGTGTTTTTTCCCCCCCCAATTATGACCCCCCCAAGTATTTTGCAAATACAAAACAGGTTTTAGGAAAAAAAACCCAGATTTTTTTAGTTTTTTAAAAAACACAATTAAACCCCGGGGGGGTTTTTTAAAAAGGGGGTTGGTTGGTTTATACTATTTAATATTTTTACGCCTTCGCCCAGTTCCGGGGGAACATTTTCGGGGATTTTTTTTTAGGTAATTTAAAAACATGGGGGGATTGGAAAAGGGAAGGGGATGAAGTTACCCTTTGGCACCCGTTTTTTTTACAGGGGGGGGAGGCCCAAAAAACAAGGTGTTTAAAACAGGTTTGGGGGGGCATCGCCCCAAAAAATTTTTAAATAAAACGGTTTGTATTTTAAATTCTAAATTAAAAAATAGGCCCTTTTTTAACAATGCGGGGGGGCCGGGGGGTTTTTATGTTTTTAAAAAAAAACCTGTTTTTAAAAAATGTGGAAATTTTTTAAAAATTTTAAAAAAAACTAAAAAACCCGGGAGGGGTTTTTTTTACATTGGATAGCTTTAATTTTATGGCCCCAAAAAAAAACGAATTAAATTTGTGTTATAAGACAATTAAAAAACAACCCCAAGGTCAAAAACTTGCAAAAAAAATTTTTTCCAATTTTAACACTTAAAAAACAACCCCCCCAAAAAATTTTAAAAATTCAAAAATTAGAAAAAAAACCCATCCTCAATTTTAAAAGGGGAAGTTAAAAGTTCCCAAAGCTCGATGTTTAAATTTTAAAGCAAAAGAAAATTTCCAAAACCCTGACTTTAAAAATCACCTTTTCCTGGTTGATCTACAATGAAAATAAGGGTTTTAAAAACCCTGCAGCTGTAACCCCCCTGTAAACCTTTTTTAAACCCCCTTAAACCACCAGGGGGTTTTCCCCCAATTTTTTTAACGTGAGCTACTTAAAAATTTTGGTGGGTTTCGGGGGCAGATGAAAATTTTTTTGGTTTTTTTGATTTTTAGGGGGTTTTTTAAAAATTACTAAAGTAAAAATATGGGAAAAAAAAGGGATTGGGGGAAACCGATTTCCCAATGGTTTTTTTTCATTGAAAGCTTTTTTTCGGTTTGTTTTAAACCAAAAAAAACCCCAAAAACCCGGGGGGGGGGGGAAAAAAGTAGGGGTTAACTTTTTTAAAATTTTTTTCCCCCCCGGGGGAATTTAAGCATTTTTCCCACCCCCAACCTTTCCTCTCACCCGGGGAAACAAGTAAAACAAAAACTGATCAAAAAAAATTTA
>NW_026972079.1:0-5254 GCF_026151205.1 Bolinopsis microptera | reverse complement strand
GCCAAAAATTAACGGCCAGGTAGCGCAGTTGGTTAGAACGCCATCTTTGCAAATCGTGAGGTTGCGAGTTCGAATCCCACTGTCTGCCTGGTCGTGGGGTGAGCGTCGTCGACGTTCAGCTAATGATCCTGAGTGGTCTATGCAGCCCCCCGGTCTACTCAGCTGAATTCTCGAGAAATCAGGTGTGAGGGTTAAATGATGAGCTGCACATTGCAACAAAGTCTCGGGCGAAGAAAGTATGGTACACACTACCTTAACCGTCACTGGCCAAATAGATCCTTCGGCTTCCTGTAATTGGCTAGTTGCACTTGTGTTACAATGTTGCTGTTGGAATTCACCGAAGTAAAATAAGTGTCTTGATAAAAAAAGTCAATCTAGGCAACATCGCGGCGAAAGATTTAATGTATTTGTAGAGCTAAGTTAGATGTCATAAATTCGTTAACTAGCTTGTTAGTATAGATAGATTAGGGAGCGACAGGCTCGTCAGGCAAAACAATAGCATATATATTAATAATCTTGAGTGTTAATAAGATCTAAACAGACTCTTCTTCATGATGTTGTTACACGAATTATGAATTAGGAATGCACTGGTTCGTAGGATTAGGGTTATGAAAATTACTAGTTGGTTTGTGTGTAGATAGTAAGTCTGTGCGGCTTCTATTGATAATAGAAAATTATTATAATTATTACGTAAGCATTATTATAAAAGTTATGTTTATATAGAGAAAAAAAAGGAGAGTAACTTACATATTGAGGCACTTTCCTTGAACCTATCGAGAATGACTCGGACCGAAAATTTTCTAAATCGAAATTATTTTCAAAGTTTTTCTGGAAACTACTTTTGTTTATGTTTCATGCTACCCTGAGCATTATGAGCCGAAAATATTTTGTCGGACCGTACCTACATTCGGAAGGCTGTGGATGTAATTAGTTCCATATAATTATAAAGAACGTGATATTAATTAGCCCTCGGATTTAAAGGAGAATGTGCAAGTTTGATCCTCAGACTCAGAGAACTGGAATAATTTGGAATAATAATGGCAAACGTCAAAAATCTGAGCCTTGCTGACGTCAGCAGCAAGGCGTGGGAGGGGGTAAGTATTAAGTAAGGGGTTAAGAAAGCAAGGGGGTCTGGCGAATGCAGACGTCATTAGGGGGGGGGGGGGGGGGTGGGGGTCACTCAATGCTTTCAGTTACTGACAGAGGGAGGGGGTAAAATTGGCTAAAATCTTGCTGACGTCATATGTGAACGCTTCGTATGCACCTTTTTCAAACCAAATTTATTTAGCAAAATCTGCTGGCAGGCTATAATATACATTTAAAATTGTATTCTTTGATTCGTTTTTGAAACTGTGTTTGAAAATGATCTCCAATGCCAAATTGCTCAGCTAGGCATTTTGCACGGCGAAATGTTCTCCATTAATCACAATGCTGGCAAGCATTACCGTTGCCCTTATATTCACAATACTACAGGGTGGGCCAAAAGTCAGTACCCATACGTTGGCCTTAATAGCTCCGCCGTGTTTTATATTTGAGAGCTGTTGCTTTGCAGATGGCATACTGTACTTACTAGTTCGAGGATTCCGTCGTCAAAATTTGAAAATTCGAATATTTTAGACCACACCCATTCAATGTTAAAACACCTGTATTGTTATCTCTGAACATGCTGAACGCCTAATTTTTTCAGAGACGGTAGATTATCAAATGTTGCATATGAGCTGAAAACATGAGGCAAAACGGATAAGAAATAACGAATTTATCAAGCATTTTCTGTATCTCGTTAACAAAATTGACTGGGTGATTATGTGACACCGTGACACGACACCTTAATTGGGCACCCTTAACAATTCCCATAATGTTTAACGGGGTAGTTAACGGGGTCACCTTATCACGTGATTAGGTAAACCAATCACCTGATCACACGTAATGAATAAACTCGTTATGCTTCATATCTCGGTCATCTGAGAAGCTACAGTTCTAATTCTTTCAGGACAAACGTAATTCGAATGGCCAAACACAATTCAATAACATTTAGCTTCATCCGGCTATCCAAACTATAAAATAAATGTGAAAATGAACCTCCATTTGAAAAAAATGAACGTGAATATTTTTCGAGTTGACAAATTCCTCGAACCAGTGGTGGTACTAAGTCATACCAGAAAGAAGTATTAAAATTGAGCACTCAGTGACTGAGCTATAAAGGCCAACGTATGGGTACTGACTTTTGGCCCACCCTGTATATCTATCACACATGAGCAAACGCTGCTGGTCAGGTTTCATTCCAGTGTCTTCAAGTAAAACGTCCGGGAAGGTCTTATGTGGTCGTCCTCGATAACGCTGGCCATATAGGATGGTTGCCAAAAAGAAGTTGTTGAGCAGGTTGGTCCTGTAGACGGTATGTTACGTGGTTATTGAGTTATTGACTATTTAGCTTGTATAATGTACACGCGCCTATCAAAATAGGATTTCTATCGTGGGAATAGCTGCAGAGGTATGAAACTATAATTATTATGAGAAACCCCGGCACTGGTCATATCCGGCGGTTTTTACATTAACGAGCCGACTAGCTCCTAGACAGCTATTGACAGCCTGACAGGGTGGCTCACTCAAATTTGAACTGTGACACGCCCAAATTCCACGTTAAATTGAGGTTTTAATGTAGTAACCAGATTCATTATAAATAACATTTATGTCATGATAATCAATATGACCATCAGCTGGTTAGGCTAGCGTTTAAAAAATATGTAATAAATTGTTGGTATGGTGACCAGCCTCACAGAGCTAGCTCTATGAGGCTGGTCAACAAACCAATAGGACAATAAGAAAATGTAAAACATGCCCCGTCAATAGGTCTCAGCGAACCTTAACATAAGTTGAAATATGCCGTACGGATGCCTATTATGTATCGCTTCCCCCTGGTTTAAAGTTCTGGCTGAAGATTGATTAAAAATGGAATTTTCAACTAAAACGATAAATGAGGAAGGAATTTAAACAGGTAACTAAGAATTTGCTTCATGGGTCATGTGCTGACATGCACCCTGTTAGCGTTCACGTGCACCCTCTCAGTTTCTAGTCATTTGATCCCATGCAGAATATGCAGCAGGGGTGCCGACCAGAGTAACAGGTCACTGTTAGAACAGTGATTATTGAACGTATGATAGATAACAACCAATACTACAACGGTGGATTCAAATGTCACCAGGTCAAACCCGGGGTGGACTATTTACATTGAGCGTCCCAACGGCTCCTGACACATGGTAGAACCTGGTAAGCTCGGGAAATTGAGTCAAACTTAACCCTAATTGTCATGTCCTCCTGTAGGTTTTACTTTATGAATTTATAAAATTCACTAATGTAGTTATAGTATGGTGACACTTGAAAGCCACGAACTTCAGTTGCTCAAAGCTATCAAGATTAGGGTTGCCAACCGATATTATCGACGATAATTTCCCAAAAATCATCATCGATTATCGCGACAATTTTCGAGAATTATCGCGATAATCAACAAATTTTTATTATGGTAAAATGGCCAACATTTAACATATTTTTCGAATCTATTTCTCAGTTTGTAAAGTTAAGACCCAGTGCTAATGCTAGCATAATTTTTAGTTTGATAGTATGTGTGTCTGAGCCACACTTATATTAAGCTAGCTTCATATTTAAGACTCAGAGTCAAGCCTCAGACCTCAAGCCTCGGATTTAAGCCTCAGCTTCAAGCTTCAGCTTCAAGCCTCAGCTTCAAGCTTCAGATTCAAACTTCAGATTCAAGTCACGCGCCCTAATTCTCCTAAGATGACGAGTTCTTCAACGTACCTCACCAGGGTTGAGTTGTACACAGCGGACAGTAACCACATCTCAATGTGGAGTGTGCACGTGTCATAAAAATTAACACGTGCACACTCCACAGTCTTACGAAGAATAGTGTACTGCACACATGGAACATGGTGCACTCTAGGGTAATATCATTTTGGTTAACTTGGCGCGTGTACATTATACAAGCTAAATAGTCAATAACTCAATAACCACGTAGTAGACATGTCCTGCAAAACGAAGTCTTCGTGTCTTTATAATATCTGTCCCCGATGGAATCTTTCCGTAAAGAACGGAGTTAGGTGTATGTGATTTCTTCTTTTCTTACAGCAGAAGTAGGCTAGAAACTGTGACATCAACATGTTTCTAGTTAAAATGGAGAGTGTTCTGGGCAGGATCCTCTGAAGCTCTTGCTACACGGCGTTAACTGTATCCGTGCATTACCGTTCCCGGGTGTCAGTGGCGCGAGTCTTATGCTCGGACCCACTCCAGAGTGAGGAACAAATAGTTTACTACCATAGTTTATTTTCATGTCGATAAATTGGACAATAGTTTAAATGTTGTATAAATTTTATATAAATCTCCATACCGCTGTCTTACTCATGTAGGCTGTGTCCTGTGTACGGCTAGCACGATCCTGTCCTCAAATAGTCAATCACGTATCGATGGATCAGATCTCAATGGGTCACATCAGCATTAGAACAATGGGAGCAACGTCAAGAGATTACCCGTGAGCTTGTGAAATACGAATGTGAACCGAAATTACAATATGATCCGAAATTCGGACAGATCATGTCGCCAAAAACGACTCATGTCCGACAGCGACATCTGTCCGAAATCCCTAATTCGGCTGTCGGACAGATGTCGCTGTCGGACAGATGCAGTAATCAACCGGGACATGATTTTAGGCCTGACCGGGACCAAGAATCCTGAATTAACCGGGACCGGGATCATAAATCAGCATTTGACCGGGACCGGGATGAAAAATGTGACTTGACCGGGACCGGAACCGGGATAGCTCAAAATTGCCAATCCCGGACGATTACTGGTTAATTCATGATCATAATTTATTACTCAAACTTGTTTATAGCAATTTTAAACATTGTTTTATTTGGCTCAGAGGATGTTTAAAGATGAAATTCACAGTGAATGAAATTATGTAAAAGATCCCGGTCAAAATCCCGGCATATTTGAGTGATTGACCGGGACCGGGACCAGTATGGCGGCCGAGATGGCTCACCTAAATTTTCACTGAAAATTTGTAATTTAAAAATTAATTATACAATTAATCACAAAATAAAAACGATTTTAAATTTGATTTCTAAAATTATTTTAAAATTTAAATAAAAAACGATTTTCATATTGAAATTAAAAACAATTCTCATTTTGAAAACGGTTTTGATTTCGATTTTGATTTTGATTTTGATTTAAATTTTCATTTTGA
>NW_026972078.1:0-5254 GCF_026151205.1 Bolinopsis microptera | reverse complement strand
CCTTTTTCACGTGTTTGATCCCGTGGGGTTTTGTTTTTAAAAAAAACCAACTTTTTCCCCTTTTCCCAGGGGGGTATCCGGGCCACTTGGGGGGGGGGTTGGAGGGGAAAGTGGCGGGAGGCCCCCCAAAAATTTCGGGGGGGGACTTGCTGGGGGGGGTCGGGGGGGGAAAGCTTACCCCGGGGGGGGAACCTGGTTGGCAAAAAGTTCTTCGTGTGGCCCGGGGCAGGGGGCGCACTCCGGGGGGAGGGGGAAAAATCTTAATTGTTTTACCGCCTGGGTTTTTAGAAAAAAGCTCTCAAAATTTTTTAACCCACCCAGTTTTTTGGAAATATTTTTTTCCTCTCCCCGGGAAAAAAACGTTTGTTTTCAGGGGAATTTTATTTTGGTTCCCGGGGGGGGGGGACAGCTTTATTTTGGGCCCCCGGGTTTTTATTAGGGGGGGGGCCGGGTTTTCCCCCCCAAACGGGGGGATATTAAAAATACGTGCCCTTTTCCCGTTATCCACCCAACCGGGTCCCTCCTTTTTTCCCAAAATTAATTTTTGGGGGGGATAAATTTGTGAGGGGCGGTCGTTTGGCCAGACAAAGGGGTTCTTAGAGTCCCACTAAAAAGGAAATTTCCGATATTTTTTCGGGGTTATTTATATAAGCTTTGTAACGGGGGCCTGCTGGTTGATTCAATTGGGGGGAGGGAGAGGGAGGGGGGGGATTGCATGAGAAAATTTTTGTAGTTGTTGAGTGGGGGTTTGAAAAAGGGAAAAGGGGAGGGGAGAGTGTTTTTTATGTTTTTTTAATGGGGCCCTTTTTTTGGGGAAAAATTTTGGGGAAAGGGTTTCCCGGGTGGCAGGGGAATGTGGTAAATTGTTTTTTGGGGGGGGGACCAGTTGGGGGGGGGTTGGTATGGGGGGCCCCTATTCTTGAAAAAGGGGGCCCCCTCTGTGGTTCGTTTTCTGGTCTCCGGTTTTAAAGGGGGGTTTAAGGGGGGACGGATCAAAATGTAAATTAAAAAAAATTTAATTTTAAAAAAAAATCCTTAATCAGCAGGTTTCGGAAAATGGGGAGAACCATTTTCCCTGAAAACGGGGGACAAAAGATTCCCCCAAAGATTAGTAAATTTTTTAGTTTTAAAAAAAACCTTGACAAAAACACCCGGGGGATTTTTGCGGGGTTTGTCAGGGGGGTTCAAACCCCCCACTACTGGGGCTTGGGGGGATCCCAAATTTTAAAGCGTTTAGTTTTTCAAAATGTTGTGAGTTACAGGAAGGGTTTTAATAGCATGAAAATTCGGGGAAAAAACCGAAGTAAGATGGGGAAATAAGGGGTGAAAATTAAATAGTTTATTCATTTCTTTTCGAAAAAAAGGAAAATTTTAATAATTTTTCAAATTGCCTGGTTT
Organism: Bolinopsis microptera; assembly: GCF_026151205.1. Lineage (NCBI taxonomy): Eukaryota > Metazoa > Ctenophora > Tentaculata > Lobata > Bolinopsidae > Bolinopsis > Bolinopsis microptera. Next base: position 3,856 of record NW_026972078.1, on the reverse strand, counting down.
AATTTAGAAAAAAAAAAATAAAAAAAAACTCGCTAAAACCTTTGGGGGTATTAATTTTTACCCCGGTTTTAATTGTTTTTTTCTTATCCAGGGGGTTTGGGGGATAGGGGAAAAGGTTTACCCAGGGGGGGACCCCCATGGGTTGACATCTTTTTTTCCCAAATTTTTACGTTTAAAACCGGGGTCGGGAGTTTGGGGGGCCCGGGTTTTTCCCTAGGTTTTTTGGAAGGAGGGGGGGTATTTTTGCCAACCCCTGGGGGGGGGGAACCCTGAAAAAAGAGGTTTTTGTTTTGTGTTAAAAAGGGGGGAAAATTTTTTTTTTCTTTGGGGTTTTTTTTAAAATTGGGGTTGTAAGACCGCTAAAAAATTTTTTTCGGGGGACCGGTCGTTTTTTTTAAAAAAAAAAACCCTTTTAAAAAAATTTTAAAGAAAATGTTTAAATTTCTTGGTTTTATTTTCTTCGGGGTTCGGGGGCTTGGGGCCACTCGATTGGGAAAATAAAAATCACTAATTTTGTATTTTTTTTAAAAATTGTTCTTTGGGGGCCGAAGCCATTTTTTAAAACCCCCAAAAATTAAAAAATTTGCTGCCTGGAATGGTCTATGTTTGGGGAAAGGTGTTTTTTAAAAAGGGAAATATGTCTACGGGGGTATTTTTAAAAAAAATTATTTCGAGTTTGGAAATGAATTAAATGGGATGAATCCGCAGAAACCCCCGGGCCCACGAGCCATTTTTGCTTTTATTTTTTCCTAATTTATATTTACCTTTTCATTCTATAACCCTTTTCCCAAAACGGGGGGGGAAGCCCGGGGGGAAACCCGTCAAAAGGGGGAAAAACGGGGGCCTCCCAAAAGGGGGAGGGAAGGGAGAGAAATGGGCTAAAAACCCCATGTTTGGATGAGGGAAATGGAGGAGAAAACAGGTTTAAAAAATTCTTGGATTATCTTTACACAATTGTGGGTTGGCTCCCCCCCAAATTTGGGTTAAAAATAAAATTGGGGGATTTTTAAAAAATTTGCCACAGTCTTTTTTGGGAATCGTTTCCCCAAACTTTTTCTTGCTTTTGACAAAGGGGTTTTTCTTTTCGCATTTCGCCTCGGTGATCTGAAAAAAAAACTCCGGATATTTTTTTCTTTAATTTTTTGAAGTTTATTATTTTCTTTTCTTTTTTTTTACCAAATGTTTCCCTCTCATCGCCCAGCTGGCATGTAAAATTTTTTTTTTACGGGGGGTGGAAAAAAAACCCCCGCAGTTTGCTGAAAACATTTTTTTTTAAAAAAGCGGGGGCCCGCGGAAAAATCATTTGAATTTATAAAGCTTAAAATTTTGGTTTGCTAGCAATTTTCACCCAAAAATTTTAAAATTTGCCGCGCTTTTTTCCCGATTTTTTTAAAAGGCTTTGTTCTAACGCGAAAAGCTTTTGTTGAAAAAGTTAAAAACCTTTACTTTGGGGGGCCCACTAAAAAACCAAAAAAAACCCCTATTTTTTATTTTTAAAAGGGGCCCCACGGGACCCGGGGCCCCGATTTTGTTTTTAAAAGAAATTTTTTTCCCCCTGGCTAATTCAAATCATTTTTAAGAAAAATTTTCTGCGTTTTTGTTTTGCTTTGGGGGGGGGGGAAAGGTTTTAAAATTTCGACTAGGCTATTAATATTGGGTAACTATCATTAAAAAGGAAAACACCCCCAGGTTTTTTGGGGAAAATTGGGGGGAAAAAAGGGGGAACCAGTGGGTTTTTTCCCCGGTGGAAAGGGGAATGGGGGGAAAAATTTTTTTTACTTGGGGGGGATTGTTAAATTCGTGTTTTAAGTTTTACCGTGAGGGAATTGGGGGGGGGCCGGAAAAAAGAAATTTTCCAGATTTTTGTTTTTAAGGGGGATTGTGAGTTTGATAAGGATGGAAATATTTTGGGGGGACCATACCAAGGGTTTTTTGGGATTAAATTTTTTTTTGCAAATAAAAGTTTAAGAAAAAAATTTTTTGGTTATTCTGACTTGTTTTATTTTTTTTTTTAATTATTTAACCCGGGGGAAGCTTTCACAGTAACCCCCGGGGGACGAAAAACGGGGAGGGGCAGCGGGGCCTTTTTTGCGTGGAATGGAGGGGGGAAAAAAAACACGGGGGAAAAAAAAAAAATTAAATTTTTGGGGGAAAATTAGGGGGGGGAAAAAAAAAAACCCCCCCCCTTTCATTTTCTTTTTTTAAGGGGAAAAACCCCTCATTTTTGGGGGAAAAAAGGGGCAAACCAAATTTTTGGGCCTTCCCCCATTTTAAAGAAGGAAAAATTCCCCAGTATTCTTGGGTTTTATTTCAAAAACCAAATTGTTGGGAAAAAAACTTTTTAAAAATTTCGCAGATTTCGAAGAAATTTTTAATTTTTAATTTAATTTTTTGGGGAAAAAATATTGGGGAAAGGGGGGGGAATTTTTATCATTTTTTTTTTTGAGGGGTTTCCGAAATTTTTAAAATTTTCCCATTTTTTTTTATTCAGCGGGAACCATGTGGAAAATGGGGGGGAAAGGGAAAACGGGAAAAAAAGGGTTTTGTGAAGGGTTTTCAGCAAACGGAAGGGAAACCAATGGAAATTTTTGGGTTTTGGGGGTTATTTTCACTTTAAAAAATCTTTGGGATTCATTCAGTTTTGGGGGTTTTTTCTGCCTTTTTACCCAAAATTTGCCAATAGGGGTTTTTAAACATCCGGGGCTGAATTTTTATTTTCAAGTTTGATTATTTTTTTTTAAAAATATCGGAATTAAATAAGGGGGAAAAAAACCTTGTTTCAAGTGTAATTACTTTTTTTCTTCATCCATTCTTATTTAATTTTTGCCTTGTTTTTTCGTCGGTTTGGGGGGGGGGGGATTTGGGGGAGGGTTAAAATTTTTTATTTTAAACGATAAAAAATGTTATGTTTTCCCATTCTGGTTTGGATTTTTTTTAAATTTTCTGTAATTTTCAAAGGGAGGAAAGATTTGGCAGAGAAGCAGGATGGGGATTTTAGTAAAATGTTCAACTTTAAAAAGGGTTTTGGGAGGGGGGGATGCTGCAAGGGAAATTGGGGGGGGGGGTTTTGGTTTTTCTTTTTTTTCTGTTTTTTTTTTTTTTTGTGAAATTCTGCTTTTTTGGTACAGGTATTTTTTAAAATTTTTTTTTTTTGCGTTTTCAAAAACCCTTATTTTCCCGGGGGGAGGGGGAAAAAGGTTTTTTAGCGGGTTTAAAAGATTAGTCACCTTTCGAAAATTTTAGGGAAAGGGTTAAATTTTCCCAAAAAGTCAAAAAAAATTTTAAAAAAACCCCCCTGTGGGCGTTAGCTAAGTCTAATGCTTTTCCATAGTTTAAGTCAAATGTGTTTTTTTTTAAAAAGTTTTGCCCCGGGGTTTTCCCCCGGGTTTAACGGGGGTTAAAAAGGGGGGGCCAAAAGGGAATTAAAATTTCCGAAATTTCTTTTAAAATTTTTCGATAGAAAAAAAAACGGATGGCAGGGGAGTAGTTTAAAAAATTTTTTCAGAAAATCCACGGCCCCTCGAAATTTTGGATGGTTCAATTAAAATTACATCCTTCATTTAAAAAATTTTACTGGCTTTTTTTTACGTGGTTATAAAAATTCCGTAATGAAATTTCTGTATTCTAATCCCCGGTTTTTTAAATTTCTCATGGGGAATTTTTACCGCTGCTAGTCAGACCCCAAAATTTTAAAAGTTCCCCGTTTTAGTTATTTAAAATTTTTTACGGGGTTTGGGAAAAAAATTTTGGAAAAAAAAATTTTCAAAAGTTTTTTCTTAAAACTTTGGTTTTTTCAAAAAACTTTTTCATTCAAAATTAAATTTTTGGGGAAAAAAAAACCCACAAACCCCCCAAA
>NW_026972077.1:0-5294 GCF_026151205.1 Bolinopsis microptera | reverse complement strand
ACCAGAGACAGTGGGGGGCCCCTTTTTTATTCCGTTGGGGGATTTGCGGTGTTGGGTTAAAACTTCGAACCCAAAGAAAAAAAACCCATTCTTTGGGGAAAATTGTTTTTTGTTTAGTTGAAAAAAGGAAAAAACAATTATAAATTTTTCTTATGGTTTTTTTTTTGAAATTTGGGGAAAAGGGGAAAAGGAAGGATTTTGCCCGGGCCCCCATTTTCGTAAATAAGGGTTTGTATCATATTTTCTTTTTTTAGGATCGATCTTCAAGGGGGAAAAGTTTTTGAAATAGATTAAAAAGGGAAATTAACCCGAAAAAAAAAATGGTTCAGGGGACCGAAGTAAAACAAAGAAATAGCTCCTTTTTAAGATTATGAAAAATTTTGGGGGGCCCCGGGGGCCCAAGCATGGAAAAGGCGTTGCATTTTTTTGGGGGCCGAAAACTTTGCCCCTTTGGCCCCCCCAAAAAAAAAAAGCAATAGCTTTGAGATGAAAAAAAACCCCCGGGGGGGGATTTTTGGTTCCCCCAGAATCCCCCGAAAATTTTTAATGTGGTCAAGGTCCTTTTTACAAAGTTTCCCACCTAAGTCTTAAGGGGACCCGCCATATCTTTATACAAGTTTAAAAGGAAAACCTAAAATTGGGGGGGCTAAATATTTACCAAAATGTTTTATTACGTAAAAGGACGGGCGGGGACATTTTTTGGGGGCTTGCCCAAAAACCCTTTAAAACTACCCGCGCAGTGAAGTGTAAATTACTTTTAAAAAACGAAAAGGTAAAGTAATGTGGGGGCTTTTAATAAAAAATGTAGGTGGAAAAAAGTTAATTTTATTTTACAAAAGCTTCACCCCTCATGTACAGTTTTTCAAGGATTTTCCACTAACGTTACCCCAAAAAAGTTAAAGGTTTTTAATAGTAACCCCAACGGGAAAAAATTATTTTTTTAAAAAAATTTTTTAAATAAATTTTAAAGCTTAAAAAATTTTTTTGCCCCTTTTTCCCCACTAAGCATCGGGTATATCGGGATTCCCAGATACTTAAAAAAAATTTTTTCAAGTAAAAGTAAACCCCAAACACCAAACCCCTGCAAAGCTCATCAAAAAAGGGGGGGGGCCCGGTTTTTAAATCTTTTTCAAAAAATTTAAGCCCTACAAACCCCCCTTTTTTTTTCCTTATTTTTTTTTTACTGGGCGGAGTGCTTATAACCTTCAGGGATAAACTTTTCTTTTTTCTGGGGGGAAACTTTAAATTGTTTTTACAGTTCAACCCGGGGGGGACTTTTTAAATTTGGGCCCCACGTGGTGGTGGTTTTACTTTGCTCTGATTGGGTTTTTGGTTTAAGTCCCACGTGGTTGTGAATTACAGTCCTCGATTGGTTGGGTTTTTTTGTGTCCCGGGGTGGCAAAAGGGGGTTGTTTTTGATTGGTTTTTGGGGTCTTTTTTAACATGGTTTATGTGGGGGGAAATTTTTTTTAATGGTTGTTAAGGGGGGGTTTTTAAACGTAAAAAAACCGGGCCCCCAAAATGGGGCCGGTTTATAAAACCGGTTTTTAAACCCCGGTCGGGCTTTTTGTACCTTTTTTGTCGTTTTTTAGTGAATGAGTTTGGGTCATGTGGGAAACGATAAACTAGCATTTTAATGATTTTGAGGGGCCCTTTCTGGAAAATTCGTGAAATTTTTAATAGCTTTTCACATTAAAAAAGGGGACCCCCCCAACACCTCATTTACCCTTTTTATTAGGGTTTTTTCCCGTTGAAATCCTAGAAAAAATTCCAGAATGTTTTTTAAAAACAAATTTAAAAAAGTAAAATGGTTTCTAGAAACAAAAAATTTTTTTTCCCGTTTTTTAACTTAGGGAACAATTTTTTAAACCATGGAAAACAAAAAAAAAAATTTTAGAGATTTTTAGCAAGTATCAAAATAACCAGTAGGGATTTATTTAAAATAAAAAATGAAGATGTAGGGTTTGTGTTTTCCCCATTTGTTTGTGGGGGAAAATAAAGTGGGCCCTAAAAATCCTTTAAAAAAATCGTCAGAGGGGTAGTTTTTTTTTCCCTTTCAAAAACCGAAAAATTATTCCCAAGGGGGGGACGTCCCCCCAAATTGTTTGACGTCCCCCACCCCCCTTGTGATGGGGGGAGGGGGTAGGGGGTTTGTGAATTTGAGGTGGGGTTTTGCCCCCAGGGGGCCTGTGGGAATTTAAAGGGGTTTTCCCCACCGTGTGTGAAAGCGGGGTTTTTCCCCTTTTTTTTTGGAAAACACGGGGGTTTTTTCTAATTTTGCGGGTTTTTCTTTTTGGTTTTTAGATGATTCCATTTAACTTAGGTTTAAAACTAAAGGGAGATTTTTCCCTAAATTTTTTTGGCCCCTTTTGGAAATCCAAAAAACCCTATGACAAAAATTTGCTTTTAAAAAATGTTTTTTTTCCCATACCCGTTTCTTCCCCATTCCCCTTTTTTCTTTTGGGGTTTTTGGTGGGGATCGGGGGGTTAAAAAATTCCAAAACCCCAAAGGTTTGAGTTTTTTTTCCTTTTCATAGCCCGCACTACGTCAGTCTTGGGGGGCCTTTGTTTTTCGTTTTTTGTTTTTAAAGACCCCTTTGGAAGGGGAATTCAAAAAACGTGGCTATGGGAGGAGGCTTTGGGGGAATTTCAAATATTTTTTCAGAAAAGTGTAAAAAAAGTCAGGATCTTACTTTTTCCGCAGAAAAAAATTTTTGTTTTTTTAAATAAAGTTTTAATAATTGTTAATTATCAAACAATGGGGTTTCCCCAATTCATACGAATCGTAATGGTTCTGGGGACCAACCACAAAAGGATTTTCCCCCATACCTGAATAAACAGCTAGAAACTAACGATCTTTGTTCTCTTGTTGCTGAAGCTCTCCCAAGAAATCGTGGGTCACGTGAAGTTTATCTCGGTAGAACCACTGTCTGGTGGTTTTTTTCTTCACCCATTCCCACTTTTTTCAGGTTATCCACGCTATAGGGAAAAAAAGGGGGGGATATTGTTATTTAGTTTGATAAAACGGCTGGTTGTTTATCATTTAAAACGATTGTTTTAGTCTAATGCCCTTTGGACGCCCACGTCGCCATATTACATTATTTTTTAATATAGCAATTTTGTTATAGAGTCTGGCATCAACCAAAAAACCGCTCATAATTTTTCAACTTTCTTAGACCTCATATTTAGTTCTTCCCACATTTATCAGCAAATCCTTCCTCCCCCGGCCCCCTTAGTCTTCCCCCATCCCTACCCTTAGTCTTCCCCCCATCTGCAATCCTTACCCTTAGTTTTCCCCTCCTTTACCCCTCCCAAATCCCCATCCTACCCCCTCACTTTTAAAGTGGGGGATGGGGTTTGGGGGGGGCCCCCTTATTTTCCCACCCTACAGTTCTCCCCCTAAGTCTTAGAAAACTCACGGAAAAATTTCCGTAATTTAGGGAGCTGTGGAAGGGGAAGTTTCCGCACAAAAGACAGAGAATCTCAAGAGTTCGTTAGAAAAAGCGGTTTGGTAGGGTAGGGGTGAGGGGTTTCCTTTCTCTACGGGGGGTTCTGTTTACCCACTAGTAGTGACCTTATTTTTACCACTTCGCATCTTTTTAGGCAAGGTTTTACAGTTAACAATTGCAATTACATGGGTTACAATTTACATTCTTACAAATGCATCGTTACAATTACAATAATAATTACAATTAATAACTTACAAATTTTTTAATGTATTTTTAAAAAACTACATTATATTATCTTAGTTCTAGAGAATAAACCACTTTAACTGTAAGGGCATAGTGCGATAGTCGATACACCTTACACCGTAACCATGGTAACGTTTTAAACTAGTGGAAACAAAAAACCCTTTGTTTGAGGGAACTCGGGTAGAAAAAGGGATTTGGTCGTACGGGAAAACACAGTAAAGGGCCGTTACCCGAGCCCCCTTGGGGGTTTTTTTTTTGGGTTGTCATCCCCAGGGCTTAAAACCCAAACAAAACAAGTGCTAAAAAATTAAATTGGGAGGTTTTTTTTAACCGTGAGGCTTTCAAAAGAAAGGGGATGCCCAAAAAAAAATTTTTTAAAATGTTTTCTTTCCTCTTCACTTGACGTTTTTAAAATTCTTTTCACCCAAAACGGGGGGGGACTGGTTAATACTTTAATTTTCCCCCCACCCCCTCTCGGGGGGGGGACTTCTACTTTAGATTTTTTAAAAAAACGGGTAAAAATTGGGACCCAAAGCGATAAAAAAATGTCCTGCATTTTACATTTTTACTATTGTTTTAAGAAATTTAAAAATTTATATTTCCTTTGGTTGAAAACTAAATTTTTGCTTTTTTCAAACTAAATTTCTACTTATTGACAAAAAAATTTTGGGGTCCACTTTTCTTTAAAATTAATTTTTGGAAAACTAAATTGCTTTTTTTGGGTTGGTATTTTAAACTAAAAATTTTTAAAAACAATACTCGTACAGTGAAGATCCCCCCAAATTTAAAGAATCTAAACAACCCCCAAAACCCCGCACAGTTTTACAGGTTGAAAAACCCACCTTTTTCAATTGGCTCAAATTTAGCGAAAAATTTATAAAAATTCAAAAAAGGATAATTAAAAAATTTAAAAATTAATTTTTCAAAAAAACCAGGAAAAAGTTTTTTAAAAGGGGGGGCCCAAATCTTTACCTCAGAAATTTTAGGGGGGAGAGTTTAATTTAAGTGGCTTAATATTCAATAAAGAAAGCCCAAAACGGTGTAGAACGTAAAATAGAATGGTTTTTTCCACCCCAGCTTGGGCCCCACCAATTTAGACAAATTTTAAGGGAATAAATGCATTTAGGGGAAATTTTTTCCCCAAATTGGGGGGAAATAAAAATGCAATTTAGTTTTCAGCGGGGGGGGCCCACGTGAAGTGAGTAATAGGGGCCGGAAATATAACGTTTTTAGTTTTTCCCCAAGGGGGGAGGGGGGAAAAATGCTATTTTTAACAGGGGCGGAAACTTTTGCAAATTTTAAATTTTAACCCCTTTTTTTAAAAACAATTTTACAAAAAACAAAAACATAAGCCCCCAACCCCCTTTTTTTAGGTCCATTTTTACCCAAAAAACCCCCACCCATTTTACTTTAGGGTTTTCCCCTTTTAACCCAACAAAACTTTTTACCCCCCCCTTTACTTTAGGATACCTTTTTTAAAACCAAACCCAAATTCCTTCTTTGGGTTTTTACCTTTTAAAAAACCCCCAACACGGGGGTCTTACTTTAGGTTTTACCATTTTAAACCAACAGTCTTTTTATTTTTGGGGAAAATTTTTTAAC
>NW_026972076.1:0-5300 GCF_026151205.1 Bolinopsis microptera | reverse complement strand
ATTTTTATTAAAAAAAAAACAACCTATTTCTCTTAACACCGGTTTACCCAACAAAATGTGATGAAAAATTCTAAAACATTGGATTTTTGATTTTTTGGGTTTTTATAAGTTTTACTGCCCAAGGTATTATAAGACTATTGCATATATAATCAGTGCGTAATCGCTCCTTTCATCTAGGGTCTGAATCTCAGGTATCATTGCTTCATTGTTTTAATATTCTAATACCGTCTACAGACGGAATCTCATGTCTTACCTTTCTAATATCATCTAGGGTCTGAATCTCTGGAGATAATCCACCGTGGACACAAAGGAACTGACCATTCATAATGGCAGCTAGAGGTAGATAGTCAAAAGAAGTCATACAAGCTTCATACACATCCTCAGTGTACTTTATCTTACCTGAAAAGAGATTATCAAGTGATGAGATGAATAGTTTAATGAATAAGCCAATAATCGTTGTTAACATTTTATCTGGTTACCAAGTACTTTATAAGAGCTTAAATGGCTGAAGTGAGTATGTAATGTTTTATTGTCTGCAAGTTGACCGAGCGTGTGAGATGTGCAAGCCTTCTGAGAGACTGGGGATTTGTGCAGATCAAATAGTTGTAGTTCCTAACACTCATACAAAATATTGCTTCTTACTGCTACTAATATTGCTTCTTGTACAATCATATTGTTGACATATTTCAATTTAAATTGTGTAATATTGTATATCATATCAATCTAAATTATATGCAAATATTTCCTTGAAGCATTAATAAAATCATCATTAAAGCGAATGTAATTGTGGGAGAATGTTGAAGTGAACTGATGATCTAACTGCACGCTTTCCATGTGCAACTACTGATAACAAAGAATCAAAGAAACCGCTCTGTACTGTAAATACGTAATATGAAGGAGCAGTTAATTGTTATATTATAATGGGTATAATGAATAATGCATTATTTATTACAATAAAGCTGCCATATTCAGTTGACTCAAAACATTGAGTATCATTATAATGATACTCAATGTTTTGAGTCAACTGAATATGGCAGCTTTATTGTAATAAAACCAGGTTTCTTGGGGAAAAAAGGTTTTGAGTGGTTTTTTTTTGGGTTTTTTTTAAAGTTAAAAAAAGTTTTTTTAATTTTTTTAAATTTTTAAAAAGAAATTTAAGGGGGTAAAATTTTTATAAAGGCTTTTTTTTGGAACCCACTGAAAAAATTAAAAATTTGGGTTGGGTTATTTTTTTCCTTTTAAAAAATTTATTTTAATTCAAAAATTTTTAAAAAAAAACCTTTTGTTTTAAAAAAACCCCGAAAAATTTGGGGGACCAAAATAAAAAAGGGTTGGAAAAAAAAAAAAAATTGGAGTTTGCCCAAAAAAAAAGGGGCTCGAAAAAGGGGAGGGTTGAAAGATTCGGGGGTTTTTTTTTTAAACCCCAAGGGGGTTTTTTGGAAAAAAAAAAAAAAATTGGGGTCGGGGTTTTTCCCAAATTTTTTCCCTTTTCCCATTTTTTATTCATCGGGGGGAAAAAAGGGGGTTTTTAAATAAAAAAGGGGGGGAACCCTTTTCCCCCAAAAATTTTTTTATTTCTATTTTTTAAAAGGGGTTCTAGTTTTTAACTAATTTTGGGTTTGGGGGGTTTGGGGTTGTTTTAAATTAAATTTTTTAAGGTTTTTGGAAGGGGGTTTTTGGTTTTAATTTTTCCCTTTCCCTTAGTTTAAAAAGGGTTTAGTTTTTAAATTTAAAAATTTTTTTTTAAAAGGGTTTTTTAGGGGTTTGTATTTTTCCCATTTTTTTTTTTAAAGGTTTAAAAGGGTTTTTAAACTTTTTTCCCTATTTTTAAAAAGGGGGTCAAAAGGTTAAAAAAAAATTTTTATTTTTGGAAGGGGGTTTTTTTATTTTAAACCCAATTTTATTTTTGGGGGGAAAATGTTAGGGGGGTTAATTTTTTCCCATTTTTTTTTTAAAGGGGTCTAGTTTTAAAAAAAATTTTTTTTATTTTGGGGAAGGGGGGTTTGGGGGGTTTTTTTTAACTTTTACTTTTTTTGGGGTTTTAAAAGGGTCAAAGGTAAAAAAAAATTTTTTGGGGTTTTTGGGAAGGTTTGGGGTTGGTTATTTTACTTTTTTTATTTTGGGGGGGGTTTTTTATAAAAAATTTTAGTTTTTGGGGGTTTAGGTGTACTTTACTTTTTATTTTGGGGAAAAGGGGTTTTAGGTTTTTCCCTTACTTTTTTCTGGGTTTTTTGGGGGGTTTTTAGGTTTTCCCTTCCCTTTTTATTTTGGAAGGGGGTTGGGTTTATTTAAAATTTTTTGGTTTTTTTGGGAAGGGGTTTTGGGGTTTTGTATTTAAAACCATTTAGTTTAAAAGGGTTAGGTTTTTTGTTTTTTTAAAACATTTCTGGTTTTTGGAAGGTCAAATTTTAAAAAAAATTTTTTATTTTTGAAGGTTGGGGGGTTTTTCAATTACTTTTTTTTATTTTTTAAAAGGGTTTTTTGGGGAAAAAAAATAAAATTTTTTTATTTGGGGGGGTTTTTGGGTGGTGAAATTTTTAAACTTTTTTTGGGGGTTTTGAAGGTTTTGTAAAATTTTAAATTTTTTTTTGGGAAGGTTTTGGTTTGGGGACTTAATAGTTTTTTTTTTTTTGGGGTTTTTTTTATTTGGGGGGGGGGTTTTCTTGTTCCGTTTTATGCCCGGGTTCTAGGGCCTTTTCCCTTTTTGGGGAAAATTTTCAGGGGGGGGGGGGACAAACGGGGGACGTGTTTTTTTGGGGGGGGGGGGGGGGGGGGACACGGGGGAGGGGGGAACCATTGGGGGGGGGGGAAGGGGGGAGGGGGGGGCCCCATTGGGGGGACCCGGGGAGGGGGCCCCTTTTGGGGGGGAAACCGGGGGGGGGAACGGGAAAATTGGGGTGGACTTTTTAAAGGGGGGCCCCAAACCATTTTTGGGGGGAACGGGAAAGGGGAAGTTTTTTGGTGGGTCCCCTTGGGGGGGATGGGGGGGAGGGGGGGGGATGGGTGAGGGGGAAAATGGGGGGGGTTTGGGTTGCCCTGAAAGGGGGGATGGATGAGGGGGGGGGAGGGGGGGAGGAGGGAAAAGGGGTTTAAAGGAAAAAGACCCCAGGGGGGGGGAGGGGGGGAGGGGGGAAGGCCCCAAAGGGGGGGGAAGGGGGGGGGGAAATTTAGGGGGAGGGGGGGGAAAGGAAACTGGGGGAGGGGGGATTTCAGGGGGGGGGGGGGAGGGGGGGATTTTCCCCCCAGGGGGGGGGGGGGGATTGAGGGAGGGGGGGGGGAATGGAGGGGGGGGGGGGGGGACTGGGAGGAGGAGGGGCTGAGGGGGGGGTTTGGGTGGGGGTGGAGGGAAAAACCTTTGAGAGGGGGGGGAAGGGGGGGGAAAAGGGGGGTAAAAGGAAGGGGGACTGGGGAAAGGGGGGGGGGAAGGGAAAAGGGGGACGGGAGGGGAGGAGGGAAGGATGAGGAGGACGAGGGAGGACCCGAGGAGGAGGGAGGGACTGAGGAGGGGAGGACTTAGGAGGATGGACCTAGGGGACAGAAGGAGGAGGACTGAGGAGGAATGAGTTGAGGAGGAGCTGGAGGATGAGGAGGAGGATGGGCGAGGAGGATATGAGGAGGAGGGACTGAGGAGGGAGGGAGAGGGATGGGAGGATCAGGAAGACCCAGGGGGGACAGGGAGGAGGAGGAGGAGGCCCGAGGAGGAGGACTGAGGAGGAGAGGAGGAGGAACTGAGGAGGACTGAGAGAGGAGGAGGATGAGGAGGATGGCTGAGGAGGATGGCTGAGAGGTGAGGAAGGATGGGGAGGAGAGGAGAGGAGGATGAGGGAGGACTGAGGAGGAGGAGGACTAGAGGAGAAGAGGGACCCAGGAGGAGGAGGACCAGGAGGGAGGACCCAGGAGAAAGGACCCAGGAGGAGGAGGAGGACTGGGGAGGAGAGAAACTGTTGAGGACTGATGAGGGACTGAGGACGAGGAGGAGGAGTAGGAGGAGGACTGAGGGGGAGGGAGAGGAGGGAGACAGGAAGGCAGGGACGGAGGGGAGGGGAGGGACCAGGAGGAGGGAGGAGGATGAGGAGGACTGAGGAGGAGGAGAGATGAATGAGAGAGGAGGAGGACTGAGGAGTACTGAGGAGGATGGCTGAGGAGGATGGTGGGGAGGATGGTGAGGAGGATGACGAGGAGGATGACTGAGAGGGAGGGGAGGAGGGACTCAGGGGAGGATCGAGGAGAGGAGGAGGACTCAGGAGGGATAGGAGAATAGGGAAATGAGAAGGAGGAACTGAGGAGGAAACTGAGGAGGAGGAGGAGGAGGGGACTGAATAGGAGGAGGAGAAGGAGGGGGACTGGGAGAGGGACTGGGGAGGAGGAGGACTGATGAGAAGGATGAGGAGGGGACCCAGGAGGAGGAGGACTGAGGACCGAGGAGGAAGAGGAGGAGGATGAAGAGGAGGAGGACCCAGGAGGAGGAGGATTGCGGAGGAGGACTGAGGAGGACTGAGGAGGATGGCGAGGAGGATGACTGAGAGGGAAGAGGAGGAGGAGGAGGAGGAGGACTCAGAGGGGACTGAGAGGACGGAGGACTGAGGAGGACTAGAAGGAGGGAGGAGGAAGGGGAGGACTGAGGAGGAGGAGGATGACCTGGGGAGGACTGAGGAGGAGGACTGAGGAGGACTGAGGACTGAGGAGGAAGAGGAGGAGGATGAAGAGGAGGAGGAGGACCCAGGAGGAGGACCTCAGGAGGAGGCTCAGGAGGAGGAGGAGGACGGAGGAGGAGGACTGTTGAGGACTGATGAGGAGGACTGAGGACGAGGAGGAGGAGTAGGAGGAGGACTGAGGAGGGGAGGAGAAAGGACTGAGGAAAATCAGGAAGACCCAGGGGGAGGAGGAGGAAGAGTAGGAGGAGGAAGCATCTTAAATGTTATTTCCAATTTTTGTCCGATTTTCGTCCATTTTGTCCGTTTTTGTCCGCTCTATTTTTTGTCCGTTTTGAAAATATAGGGTACCGAACGGACAAAAAACATGATCCCCCCTATAACAGCCAAAAATTGAACATTTTATTTAGCAATAGGTGTCCAATGGCTATGTCCGTCTATGTCCGCCTATGTCAGTCCTTTGTCCGCCTATGTCCGCCTATGTCCGATGCGCCTATGTCCGTCTATGTCCGCCTATGTCCGCCTATGTTGTCCTGATCTATGAGGATGCGCGCCCCCCTTGTTCCGCCTATGTCCTGTCCTTTTTGGATTCTATGAGAACAAGGCGGACATAGACGGAGTGAAAGGGCCCCCCCCCCCCTTTGGTTG
>NW_026972075.1:0-5307 GCF_026151205.1 Bolinopsis microptera | reverse complement strand
CATTTTTTTTAAAAAAAAACCCAAAACTCCCCCATTTGGGGGAATTAAACCCTTTACCTCTTAAAATAATTCCAGTTTTTTACTTTTTTTTTACATGGTAAATTTAGTAAAAGCGTGGAAGAAAAAAAAAAAACAGAAAATGGGCCAATTTCAATTTAAACTTATTTGACGTGCCATATTTTCTTATATTTGTAATAGGCCTAAAAACCAAAAAAAAAAAGCAAAAAACCTGGATCCAGTTTTTCTGTTCACCAATGGGCCCTCCTTTCCCCTTTTGTTCCTTGGTGGTAAACCTTAGCATTTAGTTTCACTCGTCTGGAATTTTCAAAATTATATCGTCCCGGAGCCCCTTCTTGTTTTCCTCTTGCCATCTAACTTTTCAATCTTGAACTTTAAGTTGTGTTTTTCCCTCTGTTAAACTTTTGTCCACCCTCTTTTTTCATTCAAATAGCCTGTTTAGAAAAAATGACAAAAAGGATTTAAAGAAAAAATTACAACACAAAAATTCACGGCCCATAACGAAAACGTTTTCTTAAGATTAAAACAAAAGAAAGAACAGAGGGGTTTTTTTTTGAAAAAAGACTTCCCTGGGTGGGACATTTTTTGGGGGCCAAGAAGTCCCCAAGCTTGGAGCTAGTACCCATCTCCTCCCATAAACACTTGGTTATTATTTTTTGATAAAAAACACCCCCCTCTAACTGCCATGGTGGGTACCTCCGCCAGTAGTATCCTCCTGAACGCATTAGCAAACGGAAGTAATCAAAATTCCCAAACTATTTTCAAATTCCATTTCACGAGCTGACCGAGAAATTACGATCTCCAGTTTGAAATTTTGGTTTCTTAAACTTGGCATAGTTTTTTCCCAGGAGCCCCCCTCGTAAGCCCGGGGAGTAAAGTTCCCGGGTTTTTTGGAAATCCCCCCAGTGTTTTTGGGGACAGTTTTTGTAAGGTCCCCTAGGTGGATCTTGTTTTCGTATCTCTTAAATGTGAGCCAACTAGAAGGGATTTTTTAAAATTTATTAATATTAAAAGTGAGAAAATAGGTGGAGGCCATCATTAAAAAATCAAATCAAAAATTTTTAATTAAATAAGCGCGGGCAAAGAAAATCATGAACACCCCCCCCCCCCCCCCCCCTCCATTAATTCCCATAATCGTTTTCTCGGAAGAAATTACCTCCTGTAAGAATACTTATAAATATTTTGTTTCGGAGAGAATAACCTCTCCTGGTTCCACCTTTTTCCTTTTTAAATAAGTTACTCTTTGGCAAGATTCCTCTCTTCAAAACTTTCCCTTTTTCGAGTTTTCAAATTTTCCATAATCGTTTTTTCGGAGAGAATACTCCTCTCCTGTAAGAATTCTTATAAATTTTTGGTTCGGAGAGAAAACTCCTCCCTGGTTTCATCCTTTTTCATTTAATGTACTCTTTGGTGAATTTCTCTTTCTAATCATTCCCTTTCGGGGTTTTTCAACTCCCCATAATTTTTTTTTCCGTGAAGAGAATTAAACCTTTCTCCGAAAGAAATTTCTTATAAAATTTTAAAATTCGGGAATAAAGAAATACCCTCCTGGTTTCCATCCTTTTCACATTAAGTACCTTTTTGGCAAAAAATCTTTCTTTCTCAATTCCTTTTGGAGGTTCAACCTTTCCATAATCGTTTCTTTCGGAAGTAAAAATTTTTACCTATCTGTAGAAGAATTTTTTTACAAATTTTTTGTTTGGAGAAGAAAATACCCCTGGTTTCATCCTTTTCCCATTTAATAGTTTACCTTTGGGGCAAAAAATTCCCTTTTGGGTAAAAACCTTTGCCTCCCCTGTGTGACCCTCACCCTCCGTTTAAGAAACAACAGAAAAAAACTATTTACCAGTTTTGGTCCCCGAACCAGTTTAAAATCATGTTTACTCTTGAAATCCAACCAAAAAAAAATTTAAAAGGGGACCGGAAAAAAGCTTGAAAAAGGCCCCAAAAATTAAAAAATTTGGCCCGGGAAGCCTGCGCCCAAAATTAAAACCCGTCATTTTTTTTCTTTACAAAAATACCACGGGGAGTTAAAAAACTCAATCAGTCTCCCCCCCAAAATTCTCCCTAACCTTAAAAAACGAACCCACCTTTAATCTCTGTTTAAAAGAAAAAGAAACTTTGGAATCCAGAAACCCCTTCCCTAGGTGAGGGGGATGAAACCGCAGATTTTTTTAATGAACAAAAATTTCGAAAAAAAAAAAGCCCCCCCCAAAGGGCAGAAATGAATATCGGGGTTTTTGGGGGGAAAAAAAAGTTGAGTCCCCCCATGGAAACGGAAATTCATAAAAAAAAAAGAAATTTGGGAGAAAATTTTGGTGTGGAGGGGGGGTAAAAAAAAAAAGCAAAAACTACCGGTAAAAAAAAACGCAAAACCCAAACAACCAACTACCCGAAAACAATGGGTTTTGGCGCCAACGCCCATGTTTTCTGGGTTTTTACCCAAAAGGGGAAAAACTAATAAATTTTTAAATTTTCTGTTAACCAGTTTTTTTTTTTTGCACGTTAGGGGTTTTTTTTTTTTCCTGGGGTTTTCTTGGCCAAAAGATAAAAATTTTTTTCCCAAGTTTTCCTCCCCCAAAAAAAAAAAGCTAAGTTTTTTTTATAAAAGCTTGAGAATTTTTTTTTTAAAAACGATCGAAAAATTAATAACCCCCGGGCGATTAATATCCCGGCCCCAAAAAAACGCGTGAAAAAGCCCCACTTTAAAAATTGATCCCCCCACCATAAACTCCGAAAAATTAAACCCTTTAGTCCCCCCCCCCCCCTTTTGATTACCAATTTTGAAAGGGGGGAAAAAAGTAATTTGAAAAGGATGCAAACCGGCAAATCAAAGGGGCAAAGGGAAAATAAAAACCCCGACTGTTTTTTTTAAAAGTCCCCCCCTGAGTTACAGAGGCCGGGGAAAAAAAAGGGCATTTAAATTTATCACTAAATTGAACCTCAAGATATAAATTTTAAAACCCTCACAATTTTTACAACAAAATTTTTTTGGGTCAATTTTTTTCTGGAAATTCAAAGTTTTATTACAGTAAAATCTTTTCCCACCACCAAGTTGAGTAAACTTCAGATATGCCCCCAAATATTAAAATTAAATTACGAAAAAAAATATCCCATTCCCAATTGTCCCTAGACCCAAAAATCCCTTTGAACCCAAAATAAATGAGTTGTTATTAATGTCCGTCACTTTAAAAATGGGAGGCCATCTACAAGGAACTTTGGACCGCCTCTGAAGTATCAATCTCCAGAGCATACAATTTCAAACTAACAATGGTTCCCAAAGGGGGGGAAGTGTGGGTTTAAACAGGGGAAAAGGTTATGTGGGAGGGGGGATGGGACCTCCAAAATTAATGTCACTTTCCCTTGTTCCCTCATCACCTCAATAGGTGGAATCCTGAAACGGAATTTTAAAAATACCAACAAGGGAATGGAAAACCAACCCCCCACCCCCCCCCCCCCCCCCCCCGGGGAACATTCCCCCACCCAAGAAATATAAAATACGGGCCTCTCATCTCCAAAACAAATACCAAATCGTTTTTTAACCAAAAAACCAAAACAACTCTTCAACGAACAAACCCCCTTAACTACTCAACAAGAAATGAATCCTTTGGAAAACCTCCCAAATCGTTAAAAATACAAACTATCAGCCCACTCGGAGAAGGGGGTTTTACGGGCCCGTCTACCTCTTTGTCCCAAAAAAAGAAAACAACAAAAACGCCCCTAGAAAGGGGAAAAGTATGGAAGGAAACTGCATTAACAAGAACCTGGTTTTTGGGAAAAAGGGGAAAAGGGGGTTACCCAACGAACAAATTTTCCCCTTGGGATTCCCCCCCTTTTTCCACCCAAATCCGAAACTTCTAGAATTTTTTACAAAGATAAAACCACCAGAAAAACCCCCCCTGGTAACTTTGTTAAAGGGGGAAATTTTAACCCCCCCAAAAATTTGGGGACCCCTTTAAAAATAAAAGCAAAAAACAGAGCCCTTCTGCCCCCCTCCAGGGGGGCCCCGGGGCCCCAACAATTTCAGACAAGGGTTTTAACTTTGTTTTTACTACCCCCACTTCCAAAAAACATCGCCCCATGGGGGGGACCCCCGGCCCCGAAAACTTCCCCCCAAAACCCCGTCCCCCCCAAACAAATAAAACCTAATAGACTTTGGTTTTCCTCTCCCCAAAAAGCTTTTCCTCTCCCCCCCCTTTACCCCTTACTTTTCCGGGGAACACTGTTCAAAACTCCGGAGTTTTCTTTGCCCAGGCCCCCTATCGTTTCTTTTCCCAGGTTCTTTTGTTTGGGCTAGGGGGTGTAATTTCCTTGTCCCCCCTTAAAAAGGGGGGGGACGGGCCTTTTTTTTTTAAAAAACACCGGGGAAAAGGAAATTTTTCAGGATTTTTCAAAAAATAGGGAAAAAAATTAACCCCGCCCCTCCCCCAAGGGGGGGAACCTCTGAGACTTAAAAAATTTTCCCAGAAAGCTTGCCCCCCGGGTTTTCCCAAACCTGGAATTTCAGAATTTATTTTTTGTCCCCCCCTGATTTAAAAAACCCCCCCTGGCCCTCAGATTTAAATTTTTTTTAAACTTTTTTTAAAAAAAACCCCTTTTTTTTTCAAAAAGGGGTTTTTTGGCTATTTTTAACGGAAATTAAAAAAAAACCACATTTTTAAATTTTTTAAATTTTAAATTTTTTTTTAGTTTTTTTTTCCATGCTATTTACTTTTTTTTTTAAAAACCCCAAAATTTTTTAAAAATTTTTTTTGGGGTGTTTGATTAAACCAAATCAATGATCATAAAATTTATTTTTTTTTCTCTTTTTTTTGATAGCTTATTCCTTTAACCCCCTTTCGCCCATTATTTTCCCCTTTTTTTACCGAATTATTTTGGGTTTGTTTTTATTCCCCCACTCCCCCCGGGGCCCCAAAACCCCCAAAACCCGATAAAATATAAAGGGTCCCCCACGTGACTCCATAACGGGACCTTAGACCCCCTAGACCCCTTTTTTCCTTTTGGGGAAAAAATTTAAAACCCAGTTTTTCATTGCATTTATTTAGACCTGCAAAAGGGGATTAAAAACCCCACTGATTGAAAAAATCAGTGAGTCATTTTTTTCGAGTGATCCCCCCAAGCCCCCACGATTGAGAATATAAAAGTACCTCAAAATAAAACCCCCTGAATTTTTTTTAAAACCCAGCGACAGTTTTTCAACCCCTTTGAAATAAAACTACCCCCATAGCCCTTTTAACCCCGAAAAATTCAAAGTGAAAAAACCCCCTTTTTTAAAACCCCAAAAAAAAT
>NW_026972074.1:0-5521 GCF_026151205.1 Bolinopsis microptera | reverse complement strand
AATCTTTGCAGTTGTTTCTATCATGGCAGTCCTGAGCGTCAATCTTTTTCGTCTTTTGTCTGCTCATTTTGCATTTCAAATCAATGAGGCAGGACTAGAATTTATTAATGTTCTGTGTGCTATACCGAACTATAGTGTGCGTGGCATCTATTATGTTGGTCTCAGTAAATCTGGAAACCATTGAATATGTCTACCAATACTCCTCAGTCGATCACAAAGCATTTAAAATAGGGTTTAGTGTTCTGACTAGCTGTGAATTTAGATGAAGCAAGGTCAGGACTAAGGAACCCAGCATGGTGAAGGATAAGGACAGTTTTCGTGCAAAAATATCTGTCACTCTACTTTCGTAGCTTTCGATTCTATCAGAATCTTAGTTTGTGCCTTTGATGAAGTAAATGTTAGACAGTGCTTTTATGAATACATCTCCGTGAAAAACTTAACTAACATCAGTAATATAATAAACTTCTGAGAAATCCAATCATGAGGGGCTTATTTCATCAAAAAAGCTGAAGTTTGAAGGCCATTGAAAACAACAGAGATATAAATCAAAGCCGAATATATATGCAATCTTCAGCACAACTGTACATCATGTCTGCTATTTATTATGATTGTTGCAGTTCAACTACAGAGGGAGGGATAGAGGGAGGGAGGGAGGGAGGGAGGGAGGGAGGGACGGAGGGAGGGAGGGAGGGAGGGAGGGAGGGAGGGAGGGAGGGAGGGAGGGACAGAGGGAGGGACTGAGGGAGGGAGGGAGGGAGGGAGGGAGGGAGGGAGGGAGGGAGGGAGGGAGGGAGGGAGGGAGGGAGGGAGGGAGGGAGGGAGGGAGGGAGGGAGGGAGGGAGGGAGGGAGGGAGGGAGGATGGAACGAGGGAGGGAGGGAGGGAGGAGGGAGGGAGGAGGGAGTGAGGGAGGGAGGGAGGGAGGGAGGGAGGGAGGAGGGAGGGAGGGAGGGAGGGAGGGAGGGAGGGAGGGAGGGAGGGAGGGAGGGAGGGAGGGAGGGAGGGAGGGAGGGAGGAGGGAGGGAGGGAGGGAGGGAGGGAGGGAGGGAGGGAGGGAGGGAGGGAGGGAGGGAGGGAGGGAGGGAGGGAGGGAGGGAGGGAGGGAGGGAGGGAGGGAGGGAGGGAGGGAGGGAGGGAGGGAGGGAGGAAGGGGGAGAGAGGGTTGTGTTTCGTGGTGAAAGCTGAAGAAGATTCCGTACATTTCATCGGATGTAGAACCAGCACGTCAAGTCCTACATATTTTAACTCCGATTGAGTGTAAGAGGTGGGTAAAGTCACAAAATGTTTGCAATGTTTAACATTCTCACTTGTCTAAAACAAGGCTACAGATCCGAAACTGATCAGATAGACAACAAACTCCCAAATACATACTCAATCAAGATTTTTGTAAACACGACACACTGAGAATGAGTAACTAAACAGAATTATGACCTTAGGGCTACTAAATGTACCCTACAAATAATACATCTAGGTAAACTATAGGTAAAAATATAATATTAATCGTAAGCTAAAATGTACTAATCTTTGTATTCTAAATGTTATACTGTTCTTTTTACACACACTACACATAACATTACGTGATCTCTAACACAGTGATCTTAAGGGTTCAAAAATGTTTGCGGCCAACACTTGCCTATGATGTGTATTTCAGGATTACCACTATTGTGAACTCAAGTCAGCGACTGAACAGATCAACCTTAGGACTACACACAAACACAAATACACACTACACATAAAATATTTATTTCATACTTAAGAATACACTCAAGTATAAACGTAACACAACTTCATAATTATATCAGCTGGCTACTTCCTCATGAATTAGGGCATTTTTATTGTTAACTCGTCATTATCTTGACAGTAGCCTTTGAAATTCTCTGCGGACTGTACTAATAATTATTAATTATCTAGAATAGAACTTATAAAAGATTGTGATGATTCATAGTTCACGTTAAAATTTGTTTTCCTATTGTGATTATTCTTTAATTAGGGAAAATATGTTTATTTGTTCCAAACTGATAAAATTTTGATCATTGCAAATGTTCGTGACTTAATCTAACTCGTTTCACTTGTTAATTTTGCAAAGGAAAGGTATTATTTCTTCCCAAGATATTAAATGATTAGACGATATAATATGTTAAGTATAATAATCTAATGTGAAAGGGGTATGGGTCCGAAACCCATAATCTTTCGCCAGCCATCTAATAGATAATATTCACATTTAATTTGCAATTTATATCTTTGAATTACACAACATAAATTGAATCACACTATAGTGTAGATTTTCTGTCACAACAAGACTGCAATCATAGTATATTAAGTAAAACAAAATTTTAAGTAAAACAAAATTTAAATTGTATTGCCATTTCAATGAATAATGATATCATAATAAATATAAGTAGACATCGATAATAAACTTGTTACATCCAGTACAACCCAAGATGTCAGCCGACGCGACTCACAAAAATAAAGCAAGAAAGCTAGCATGTTCATTGTTCATAGTTTTTCTAACGAGCATACTTAGGCTGTACGGAAATAGCTTTAATTCTACGTCATATTAGTAACAAGCTTTTATCTCAGACAACAATTGTTATCTGGTCCAAAAGTCTTGTCTCCAAAAACTCATCTGGACTAGTGTTTCGGGATGTGCAAAAGCTTTCAGGCCCACACATTCCTTGCCCGGTTAGTTGCCTGTCCTTATTCACAACCCAATCAGCAGTCAATGGCAAAAAGCCATACACCAAATAAGCATGGATCATTAAAGAGACAGTAAAACGACTTGGTAAGTTATCAATGAATTAAGGGAAATGCAAAAAAGACATTAAGCCTCAATACTGTGGCGACGGAGTACGCATCACATAACGTAGACTCATAGCCAACAAATTTAATGAGTACTTTGGTCTTTGCCTCAATAGCGTCGAAATTGAATGAACAAGTTGATGGGGAAATGAAAATTGAGCCACTTCCTTCATTTGTTGAATTTTTACCAAAAACTAACCCAAATTTGATGTACTTAACAGACTGCACTGAGGGTGAAATATCTCATATCATTTCTGAGCTACAAAATGGCAAAGCTAGTGATTTCACCATCAGTGTTATTAAAAAGGCCTCACCAGGGGTCGACCGAGAGCAGGATTTTCGACCAAGGCCGAGGCCGAAGAAAATACAGTTAGTTAAGACCGAGGCCGAGGACAACCGAGGTTTCTTTTTTTTTACCGAGGCCGAGGCCGAGGAGTGCAAATTTTGACCGAGGCCGAGGCCGAGGAATTTTGGCAGAAAAATTGTTGGGAAAAAGGGCATTGTTTATTAGGAAAAGCGCACTGTACCTAATCAGATTGTACTGTGTACTATACTGTGTACACACGTTACAATCATTATGAAGGGGCAAGTTCGCCAAGAGTCAGGAGTGGGCATGCCCAGGCAGGATCTGAGTAATTGACAGTACAGCAGGGCACATCCTGAAGTTAAATCGCCTCAGCCTTAAGCCAACAAACTTTGAGGGGTGCTTGTTTCTCAAAAAGTACATCAGAACATTTGGGGATGACTTCGGCCCCTGTCCAAATGAATTTGAAGCACCAAATAAAGAGGACTGTCCCCCTTCTGAGCTGTTCACAGAAGATTATTCTGATTCAGAGTGCTCAGATATTGTCATTTCATCAGACGATGAATCTTAGACTATGATAATTTTAGTTTTGTGTCCTGGTCAATTGGTCGTTTTATTTTCAATTTTACAAATTCGTTTAAATTAACCTCTGTAAGTCAAATTTCGCCGAGTAGTACAGGGAAATCCGTCTGAAAAAATCGATCTGCTGACACACGAAGCTTTCAGAGGATTTTTGACGTTTTTGAGTCCCATTAGGTGCCCTTTATGGCTGACCAACTTTTCCAAACTTTTCCACGTGGCTTAAGGCCACTTTTTGCCACTTTACCACTTTTTACCACCTTTCTTGTTTGTCGAATATCTTTAGTTGTGAACATCGTAAAAGGTTGCGAATCAATCGAGTGTGTTCATATTATCAAGGAGAAAACTTTTGTCCCTAACAATTTTTACGTCAGATAATAAGTTAATTGGATAATTATCAATTAACCAATTAGCAAAATTCTAAAAAATTTTTATTGGCTAAAAATGATCGGAATAGCTTAAAACACGGAGAAAAGTAGTTTTTAGAAAAAAATTTGAAAAATTTTTCACTTACATTTTTTTCGAGACTTCGAAAATTTAGAAAAATTCAAAATATTTTTTTCCGCCAAAAGTGATCAAATGCATGAAACGCGGAGAAAAATGATTTTCAAAAAAACTTAGTCAATTTTTCGTTTCAAGAATACTTAAATCACAATATTTGTAGTTGGAGTTAAGTAAAATTCGGCAGATTTTAGTAATAATCAGGAATTACTAACTCTTAGTGGAAAGGTCTGAAACTGAAAAACGTTAAGTTTAACCATACGATCGTGATATAAGAGTTTCATAACTAACTACAATACAGCCTTATCGATTTTCACAGAAACTGCACCAATGGCACAGTCAAGATCGAAACGATAGGCCTGCTGTACTGTCATTTTATTGATTTCAATGATGAATCAGTGGGGTTAAGATTTGTAATAAATAAAACCTCTCTGTACCGTCAATTGTGCTAATCTAAACCGGCCTACCTGTATTACCAGACCTCTTCTTTTCCTCAACAATCAAACCGAGTTGTTCATATCGCATTTGGTGGGTGATGTAAACTAAGTAGTAATACATATCGAGCTATATTCAATCACAATACGACACAATGCAACACGTGTATATTATATTATGGCCCTTGATGAGGTATATGAAATGTTCTATACCGTACACTTCTCGTTTCTCCCGTGAGAGGCCCGATATGGAGAGGTTTTACAGTTTATCACGAAAATGTCTACTTGGTCTCATGGCTCTTTGACAGCTCAAAGAAGGCAAGAAAAGACCAAAAAGCTTAGAATGTCAACTCGCAAGAGCGGGCTACCGGACAACTGAACCCAATTTAGACATTTAGATTAACCCTAACTCTAACCCTAACCCTAACCCTAACCCTAACCCTAACCAATTAAGCTGATTGGTTAGTGGGAACTAGGTTCAATTGGGTTCAGTTGTCAGTCTTCGATCTGTCCCACATTAATCCCGAGCTAATCATCATGGGCCCCGAATATCCTGCGGGAAGAACCTGTATTTTTACTTCACGACGTCCGGATTTCAAATCAACATCCTCAATAACATTAACAATCCTTCCTGATCAGGATCTGTCTCTACTCTCTATTAGCAATTTCCAAAATATCCTGACTCTCGTGGAACATTTCACTGAATTAATTATTACCGGTTCGGTTCTTTACTACCCCTTGCCCGACACTGTACTCGTATCTAAATCTTACCCTTTCCCGTATGTTACCCTTGTTGATTTTACTTTTAGCCGACCCTGACATATGGGGGTGATTTGAGGTATCCCGCAAATGAAGCGGTATGCAGTACAATACAAAACAGTTACAGTAGATGTTGGAAGGTGTAT
>NW_026972073.1:0-5540 GCF_026151205.1 Bolinopsis microptera | reverse complement strand
GGATGAAAATTTTCCCCCCCCAAAACCCCTTAAAAAATTGGGGGAACCCCCATTTAATTTTACTTGTTTTACCGCCCCAGTGCCCAGTTTCCCTCATGGTTATTATTTACCCTGCAGTCCTAGGCGGTCAGTTCTCATTGGTATTATTACCGCTCCCAGTCCCAGGGCGGCAGTTTTTCTCAATCTGGGTAAATTAATTATACCGCTGCAGTCCCCAGGGGGCGCCCCCCAGTTCCTCATCTGGTATTATTACCGGCTGCAGTCCAGGCGTTCAGTTTCTAAATTTTGGTATTTTACCGCTTGCAGTTCCCAGGCGCCCCCCAAGTTTTCCATCTGGTATTTTACCGCTGCAGGTCCCCCAGGGGCGTCCAGTTTCTCATCTGGTATTATTACCGCATGCAAGTCCAGGCGTCCCAGTTTCTCACCTGGTATTATTCCCCAGCCCCAGGGCGACACAGTTTCTCATTCTGGTAATTTTACCGCTGGCAGTCCAGTCCCCCCAGGTTAGTTTTTTTTCATCTGGTTATTTTTACCGCTTGTAGTCCCCAGGCGTCCAATTTTCATCTAGTATTAATTACCGCTGGCAGTTCCAGGCGTTCAGTTTCTCATCTGGTATTAATTAATACCGCTGCAAGCCAGGGCGCCAGTTTTCTCATCTGACGTGGTGGATCAAGAAGTCAGGCTCCTAAAAAATCACCGTACCTGTCCCCCTCTGCGAATAGTCCAACATCCTTGCAATTTGGAACCTGCGGTTACAAACTTTTAAACAGTTTTTAGCCCCATTTCCCGTTGTGAATATATCACTCAAGGGTAACTTGAAATAGGCTTCAAGGTACTTTGCAACTAGCAGTATTTAATGCTATTAATGGTAACTCCAGGCTTTTTGATAATTACTCAATAGATAATCTTTAAAATCCTATTTATTCGTTAGTCCCTAAAAAAAAGAGCTTGGTTAGATTTGTTAAAGATGGTCCAAAGATGGCGCAGTGGGTTGGAGAAGGTTTGTTAAGTAAAAGAATGTACCTTCAGAAACAAAAACTATTGAGGTGCCCCCAGATTAACCCGTGTTCCCTAAGGATTTCCGAGATCCCAGTAGTTTTAGCCTATAAAATGTGATATTATATTTAATCGGTCTGCTTCCGTTGGCAAAACTCCATTAATAAGTTTTGAAATATTGGACCAGAAGTGTGTTCCCCCCCGATTAGTGGGTTTTCTTTTATAAAAAAACTCCCCTGACTTTCGTTTTTAATTCCGTCCCCACCCTAGCCGGGTCCCGGTTGAATTGGTTTAGTTTAACCACTCGTGGAAATTTTGGTGTGGAAACTCTCCTGAAAATCCCCATGTTATTCTGTCCCTTGAGAAACCCGGTTTTTTAAATTATACAACGGGTTACCCCCTCTCTGGTGTGAAAAGCTGAGTAATAGATTCGATGTCCATTTTGTAATATTGGGAGTGTGGCTTAATAATAAATAAAGGCTTTAATTTTGTGTTGCTATGCCTTGAAGTGTGGCGATATATGGAGCTATATTTTGTGCGCGGTATGGAGCTTACTTTTGTGGGCTTAAATGGCTTGAAGAAATGCGATATATGGGAGCTATAATTTGTTGGTGCGGTAATGGAGCTACTGTGTTGCTTATTAACGGAAGGATTGAGCATGATTAGTGAGAGGAAATAAAGATTTGAGAAGTGGTAGAAAGTTGCCACTGGTCTCCTCCCTCCTCATCCCTACTATCTCTCCCAGGTTTAAATGTTCGCCTCTTTTACGCTGTAAGTGGCCGTCCCCCTCCATTTAAAGAACGGCTTTGGACAGGGCCCCTCCTATGGGGGGGTAAAAGCTGTCCACAGAAGAACGAGAGAAAAACGTTTTCACAGAGCCAAACAGATGAAAATGAACGGCAAGACGGTTGATAGGGTCCTCTTTTTACGGCCACTAAAACAAGGGGGGGCCAACCCCAAGGCGGGGCATGAAAATATTCGGCCAAAAAAACTAGGGCACATCCATGGACCTAGTTGGTAAGTCCCCACTAGTGTAGGACCGCCAGAAATTTTAATTTTCCAAAATTGAACTGTTTTAACATTCCATAAATATTATACTATGAGGAACTTTTAAGGTTTTTGCTTTTGATTACATTTTTAAATTAAATTAAAACTAATTGTTGGCATTTTTTCAAGTTTTTTTTTTCAATTTTTCAGATTTTCTTTCCATAAATCAACCCCCCAAACAAATTAAGAATTTTTTTTCCGAAATGTCCCCAGTGAAATCGGGAAAATTTAAACGGGCAAAAAGAATTAAATAGGCCCATAAAGATTAAATCCCAACGGGTGCCTGGTGGCTGATGGCCCAACGGAAAACAAATGAATTAACATGACTAGTATTACGATGTAAAAAACAATTACTTTGATTTCTCCAAAACGGCACCAAAGATCCACCCAAGAAAAATCCAGAGCAACACTAATCCCGGGCCCTCCCAAAACCCAGATTCAAAAGAAACTCCCATACCCAAAACAACCCCCCTAATCTCCATAGCAAACACGCTTGGAATTCCATGGCAAAAACCCAAAATTCCCGGATCCCTCCATAGCAAACCCCTAAGGGTTATAAGCCCGCCAGCAGCTAACCCCTCCGGAACATCTCAGGGGGCCCAATGCACCCCCCTAATACGCGTGGGGCCTCTGTGGCCATAAGAAAGGGGTTAACACTGGAGCCCCCTATTGGAAGGGACGAAACGAAATATCGGGAAGCTTAACCCCCTAGAGGGGTTTTTAAAGTTGGACGAGCAGCTTAAAGCCGGGGGGGGAAACCAAACTTTGATTAGGGGCCCCGGGCAAATGGGGAGGTTCCCCAAAAAGGGGGGGGGCCCAGTCCCCTCAATCGGGCATGGAAAACTTGGCCAAACCCTTAGGAGTAAAAGGGGATTAAATTAACCCCTCATTTAATAAAATTTTTGCCAATTTTTGATTTCGAAAAAAAGTCCCCCCAATTTGGTAAAATTTTGACGGAATTGGGGGGCCCCAAAAAAGGCCCGAAAAAATTTTTAAAGTTTTTTTTTCGAATAACTTATTTTTTTTGGAAGTTAAAAAAATTTTCCCCAAAAGGGGCCCCCCCTTTTAATGTTTAAAGTTAAATTTTTTTTTGGGGAAAAAATTTTTTTTTTTAAAACCAAAAAAGACTGTTTTTTTTACATTTTTAACGTTTTTAAACCCCACCCCTTTTAAGCAAAAAAAATTTATTTTTTTTAAAAAAACCCCCCCCGTAATACTTTAAACGTAAAACGTTTTTCCCTTTTTCCCCCCCCTCATTTTTTAGCTTAAAAAAATTAGCAACCAAAATATGGAAGGAAAAAAAGGTTTCCGTTTCTGATACCCCTACAACATACCCCCCCCCAATGTCCCCCCTAAAGAGTGAACCCTTAAGGTTTTTCTTTCTTTAATTTTTAGAACTGCAAAAAGAAAATTTTGAGCTCTTTTTTTGCCCCACCTAGAAAGGGGCCCTCGCCAAAATGCTTTTCTGAAGAAAATTAGGGGAGACACGACCCTTGTTTTTTTTTTTTGTCCTCCAGAGAGACCCAATTTTTTAAGGAGACAAGTTTTTTAAGGAGCCTTTTAAAAAAACCACCACCCCCTAAATTTTTTTTAAAAGGGATAAAGGGGGGAATGAAATTTTCCCCTGAGCCTTTTGAAACCCCCCCCCTTTCTCCCCTTCCACCCCCCTTTTTATAAAAACCGCCCCCCCCCCTTTTTCCCTTTTCTATTTTTAAAGGAGAAAAATTTTATATCATTTCTCTTTAAGGTTTTTAAGAAGTTTCCCTTTAATGAAAAAAATGAAATAAAAGGAAAAAAAAATTTTGGGTTAAATTTTTAAAATTTTTCTTACATCAGACATGAAAATAGACCTTTTTTTTTTATGGGGAATTTCCCCAATGCCCCCAGAAAATAATTTCCCCTTTGGGATATCTTTGTGAAAAGGAAATTTCCCCCCCCCCGGGTTTTTTGAAAAAATGGGCCCCCCTCCCCTTTTTTTTAAACCCCCTCTCTAAAAGAAAAACACCCCCCTCGAAAAGGGTTACTTTAAACGCCATTCCCTGCGGGGGAAACCCCAATCAAAATTTTTTTACTTGGGCCCCCAAATTTTGGGGGTTTTAACTTTCCCCCTTTTTTAAAATTTTTTCCCTCTCAGGTCGTTTTTTTTCCCCCCGAAAAAATAAAAAGAGTGCTAAAAAAAAAAATTTTAAAAATAAAAAAAGTTTTTTTTTAGGGGCGCTTCACCCCCAAACCAAAAATTGAAATACCCCATAATTTTTTTAAGGGGGTCTACAAGTTTCCCCTGGTCCCGGGAACTTGGTCGCCCCCCTTTTGCATCGCTCAAAAAACCTTTTTGAAGAACCTCCTGAAACAATTTTTTGAATTTACTGAAAAACTTTTAAAACAAAACACTTTTTCCTAGCTATCCCGAGCTGTTTTCAACGCCCCCCAAAAAAAACCCCGGCACCCCCTCAAAGACCCCTTTTTTCGAGAAAGTTTGTAAAAAAAACAACGAAATTTGGGGGCCCAAATGGAAAAATAATTGGGGGGGGTAAAAATATTTCCAAACTATCAATCTTTGAAAAAAAACCTGGTCCCCCCCTTTTTGGGCCAACAAAAGGCGATTTTTTAAAATAGACAAAATTTTTTTAAAGGGGACTTTGTAAAAAACTATAATGCTAAACGGGGGGAAAATTTTTTAAGGGGTTTAAAACCCCCCGTTCAGAAACAAAAAAAGCCCCAGGGGGGGGAGCCCCCTTTTTTTTTCCCGGAAAAGTAAAAAAAGCTTTTTTTTCAAATTAAAAAAACAAAAACCCCGAAGCCCCTTTCCTAGTTTTTTGGAACTCCAAAACCCTTCAAGAGCCTTTCCCCCAAAAGGAAGCCCCCCCTGAATTTGCGATGGACCCGAAATTTTTGGGGTTTTTAAAAAGCTTCCCCCCCCCGGGGGTTTTCAAAACCCAAAATCCCGGTTTTTTCCCCATTTGTTACGGGGGCCCCCCCCTGGAGTTTTTATTTTCCCAGGTTTTTTAAAATTAATTTATTTTTTTCCCTAATCATATTTAAAATTAGAATAAATCATAAAAGTAAAAAGAAAATTTGGGGGCCCGGAAAAACAGGCTGGGGCCGCCCCCCCTCAAATTTTTCCTCCGAGTTAAAATGGTTTTTCCCCTTTGAATTTTTGTTATTTTTGGGTTTGATGCTATTTCTGGTTCCCGGGAAAACCATGGGGGGGAAAAGTGCTGTACCTTATCAACGCCCCTAATAACCCCCAAATTTTCCGCCTTTTTTATTCCACAAGGGAGGGGTTTTTAAATTAAGTTTTTTGGTCCACAAAAAATTTTTTATTTTTTTTAACCAGTAAACAACCTATAAATAAAAAAACGTTAAATGGAAATTTAAATCCAAAATTTTCCCAACAGCACCGACGATGAATTTTCCTTTGATAAATGATAAAAATTTTTATTTCCCCCCCTGTGATTTTAAAATAATAAAAAAAACTTAAAATTTTTGGAAAATTT
>NW_026972072.1:0-5576 GCF_026151205.1 Bolinopsis microptera | reverse complement strand
TGTTTTTTTTTGGTTTTTGAAATATTGGCCCCAAATGTTGGATTTACCGATGCTATTTTTAGTGAGCCCTCAATTTTTGTCTTGGATTGGTTATTTATCACTCACATTATTAAATTTATTTTAAGTCACATCATTGTCACGCACTGTTCATTGGATTTTCATGATGCTTTAGAAATCATCAAACGGATAAGTTTTGAAAGGATTGATTAACGATGTAGCATGAATACTCTGCTACTCTAGTAGAATTGATTTTAAGTTATTCGACTAAGTCAATAAGTCGACTCAATTTATTCAGAATCTTTAAGAAATAATAACGGAATTATATATATTTAATAACCTTGATCCCAATAATTTGACAAACCACATAATCATAACACTTATAATATCACTCATCAATATTAATATCGCATCTCACATATTAGTCACTCGGAGGGGGTTGTTTTTAACTTGTAATATATATAATAAAATATATGTAATCACTAATGTGCCCATCAATATATTATTTCCCTTAAAATTTGATATCCGATATTTTTCCACATCACCACCGTGAAGATGATTACTTTCTGATTGGTTTAACACATGAAGATAATTACTTTCTAATTGGTTTAACACATGAATAATTACTTTCTAATTGGTTTAACACATGAATAATATGTTTTAGTGGTACCGTGAATAATATTGATGGGGTTTAAAAGATTGTTAAAAGTCGCGATGTAGGACTGAATTGAAAATTGTAAAATATTCAATATTGATTACTAGGTTATTTAAGACTTACTTTAAATGAATCCACAAAAACAAATTAAATCCAGATTAAACAATTCAAAAGTCAAATTAGTATTACAATATTATATATATATTTAATTATATATTCTGTAGCTGTGTAGTATTACAACTTTACAATATATATATTTAATTATATATTCTGTAGCTGTTCTTCTACACATTAATAGAGTGTGTTGATTAGTGCCTCCCACCAGAGACGAGATTAGTTATTCCCTGACAAAGCTTAAGAACAACAAAAGCCCAGGAGTGGACGGGATAACTAACGAGCAACTGAAGTATGGTGCGAGTGCTCTAGTTGATCAACTAGAGTGTCTATTCAAGAAAGTGTGGGAAGAAGAGACTGTTCCTGAAGATTGGTTAAAGGGTGTGATCATTGTTATTGGGAAGAAAGGAGACACTTCAGTCTGCGGGAACAACAGAGGGATCACCTTAAGGTCTACAGCATCCAAGCTTTTTCAGATGATTCTTCTTAAGCGGTTACATGCTGGTATGGAGTGTCTCCTCAGGGAAAATCAGTGCGGATTTAGACAGAACCGCTCATGTATTGATCAGATTTATTCTCTCCGAACTATTATTCATAACTGTCTTGAGTTTAACATTCCTCTTTACATTAATTTTGTGGATTTCAAGGCAGCGTTCGATTCTATCAGAAGGGACTTTATTTGGTGCAGTATGAGACACTATGGGCTGCCTGAAAAATATGTCAGAATATTTCAGTCATTTTTTGGGGGTACCATGAGTGCCGTGAGGGTTAATGGGGAGCTGACAGACTGGTTTGATGTTAACTCAGGCACAGGTCAGGGTGACATTCAAGCACCTCCTGTCTTTAATTTCTGCCTAAACTTTTCTGCATTTCTGGCTGAGACCAACAAGATCATCAGTCAAGGCGCAGTGCTGCAGAAAGAGATGAAGACGGTCGAGGAAAAGGTCATTCTGGACACCGATTATGCTGATGACATGGCTATTATGGACAACTCAGGGGAAGGCCTACAGGAATCAACTGATCTATTAGTTCATTACAGCTCCTACGCTGGGCTCAGAATAAATGCAAAGAAGACCCAATGCATGGCTGTAAGCAAGTGCGCCTCCCAGCGACCTTTCATCAAGGATGATTGTATTGAGCTGTCGGTTGAGGGTGAACCCGTCGAGCAGGTTAGCAACTTTGTCTACCTGGGTGCAACTATCAGTGGGGATGGGACAATCAACAGAGACCTGAATGTCCGTATCCAGAAGGCTAATGGCGCCTTTCATCAGCTCTGGAACATTTGGAATAGCAGAACTATAAAGACTCCAACCAAGATCAGGATCTATAGGGCTGCTGTCCTCACCATCTTGTTGTATGGAGCTGAAGTCTGGAACACCACCAAAAAGCAGATGAAACGCTTCGAGGTTTTCCATCAAACCTCCTTGAGAAGGATCCTTAGGATTAAATGGTTCTTTCATGTGACCAACGACGAAGTTCTTAGGAGGGCTGGCATCAAGTCAGTTGAGACTTTCATCAGTGCTGCCAGGCTACGTTGGTATGGACATGTAGTTAGAATGCCAGACTCTAGACTACCGAGGTTTCTGTTAAACTGGAAGCCAAATTATGGAAAGAGGTCAAGGGGCAGACCCCGTAAGAACTGGAAGTCCTGCGTACTCGAAGATGCTGCTAAGTTTACAGGTGTTGAAAACATCGACAACGACACAACAGAAGCTTTGGCTACCAATCGAGTACAGTGGAGACATATGTTACGCCGCCAACGCGATGTGTGTGATGCAGGCCACTCCAACGACTAGGAGGAGACCTTACCATGTAACATGTATGTATGTATGTATGTATGTAACATGTATGTAATTCTTTGCATAATATTATTATTTGAGATAAAATTGTTCTAAAGCAACCGAAATATACACAAATCTTAAAAATATCTTACAAACTAGGAAAGGGAAATAAATCGTAGGAACGGCAAACAAAACTTTAGTAATAGTTTGTTCAATTAAGTTACGTTTGTTTGATTAATGAAATTTGTGGCGACCGGACTCAGCGCGATACTCTTCTCATAATAATTTTTTATTAAGATCTTAATTCGTCATGCTCAGGTGCCAAAGTGGCCAGGATTAGAAAGTAATAGATGGGTAAGTGCTCAATACATGAAGCTCATCTGATTGGATCAGGGAAAGGAAGCTCCAGATTTAGTATATTTATTTATATATATATTTATATATAGCTCCAGATTTAGTGACTCCTCATCTTTTGTAGAACATCATTTGCATATTTACCTATTCGAAAGTGTATGGCGAGTCATGCTCTGTCTTCCTGTTTCTGAGTTGCGCAAGTTAAATTACAATCGTAAGAATTGCCAAAAACGTAATACATTATTTGTTTTAAAGACCAGAGGGCCACACAAACGTGAAAGTTTTCATCAAATCTGAAATGAATCACATATTAAATTAACAAGTTCAATGTCCATATTTGATTAAAATAGAATTATCCACGATTGAGAACCACGCATTAATGATAAACTATTGCATTAAGGGGGCAGGGGGGGGTCTTCATGGAAATTTTCTCAAAATCGACTTTTTAGTTGTTTCTGATAGAGGGGAGTGATATCTATCAGATGCTTTTAATCCGATAGAAAAATGTTGTTCCTAGCCGAAATTATCGCCGGTAAAAGGTCAGCGCTTGTGTGTAATTGTATTGCGCGAGCGATTTTTGATCGCGTGCCCTGAAAATCGAGTCTAAAAATCTATCTTCTCCTACATTTTTTGAGCAATCACCCTCAAACTTTCAGGATATGTTCTAGGGATCATTTAGAAGAGATTGTCCGGGCAAAATTTTGAGATAGGCCTTTAAACATTTTTTATTCGATTTTGAAAATCTTGGACCTGGTTTTTTGACGATTTTTCGAGGTCCAAGATTTTTAAAATCGAATAAAAAATGTTTAAAGGCCTATCTCAAAATTTTGCCCGGACAATCTCTTCTAAATGATCCCTAGAACATATCCTGAAAGTTTGAGGGTGATTGCTCAAAAAATGTAGGAGGAGATAGATTTTTAGACTCGATTTTCAGGGCACGCGATCAAAAATCGCTCGCGCAATACAATTACACACAAGCGCTGACCTTCTACCGGCGATAATTTCTGATAGGAGCAATATTTTTCTATCGGATTAAAAGCATCTGATAGATATCACTCCCATCTATCAGAAACAACTAAAAAGTCGATTTTGAGAAAATTTCCATGAAGACCCCCCCCCCCCTGCCCCCTTAAATAACTCTCCATATTCATCCAGCAAACCTACATATTACTTTGCATTTGCATTAACGCACGACATAAAATATAAATTCTCCTATGAATCAGGTGATCTAATTGGAAAGGGTCTTCTGGGGATAGAATTTGTAACGCGCGAATTGATATTTTGTTTCTTTCTTGCGCGCGCGCCACCGATATACAGTATTTGTAATTATATAAAGTTGAAAGTAAGAGCTGGAATATAATTTATTTGTAGCGCGATGCGTTACTGTGCCGCGCCGAGCTGCCATGAATTGACATCGTCAATTAAATAATTTATTAAATATGATAGGGGTTGTCTGATGTCTCACGTCGTGACCCTCATCGTCATTTCATTTAATAATAAGCAGCGGACCTACAACGTTAAGGTAAGATAGTGGAATCAAATATTAAATCGAAAATTACTGTCACCAAGATCAAAGATGCAGTTAGTCCTATATTATATACGGCTTAAAAAAACTAAAGTCACGTGAAATTTTTGGGCGAGCGATTTAGTAAGAGCCAATCCTAACCCTAACCCTAACCGTAACCCCGAAGCTATCCATAATCTTAACCACAACCCTAAATAATCGAATTCACGTTTTACTAGCCTGTTTCACATAGCCATGTGCCTACGCGTACTGCGTGACGCGCTTGTTTCACAAGCGCCTTCGGCGGTCGCGCGCTACTGCAAGTGAGAGGGCTCTGGTTAGAGCACTAGCTGTCACGTGACCAAAACGGGTTTTTGCCCATACCTCTCCAAGGAAGCATTTTAACCCTACGTCATGGGGAGTGATTCGGAATCAGCGTCCAAAAATACACCGATCAAGATCACTTTCATGCCTAAAGGGCGTTTTCACAAGAATTATCTTAAAATTTGGGCGAGCGATTTAGTAAGAGCGGTTGGGATTAGGGTTTATGTAAAACCGTTTTGTACGGCTGCAAAACCAAAAAAACCAAAGTCACGTGAAATTTTTGGGCGAGCGATTTAGTAAGAGCCAATCCCAATCCTAACCCTAACCGTAACCCCGAAGCTATCCATAAT
Source organism: Bolinopsis microptera (assembly GCF_026151205.1). Lineage (NCBI taxonomy): Eukaryota > Metazoa > Ctenophora > Tentaculata > Lobata > Bolinopsidae > Bolinopsis > Bolinopsis microptera. Next base: position 497 of record NW_026972072.1, on the reverse strand, counting down.
CTTAACCACAACCCTAAATAATCGAATTCACGTTTTACTAGCCTGTTTCACATAGCCATGTGCCTACGCGTACTGCGTGACGCGCTTGTTTCACAAGCGCCTTCGGCGGTCGCGCGCTACTGCAAGTGAGAGGGCTCTGGTTAGAGCAACTGTCACGTGACCAAAACGGGTTTTTGCCCATACCTCTCCAAGGAAGCATTTTAACCCTACGTCATGGGGAGTGATTCGGAATCAGCGTCCAAAAATACACCGATCAAGATCACTTTCATGCCTAAAGGGCGTTTTCACAAGAATTATCTTAAAATTTGGGCGAGCGATTTAGTAAGAGCGGTTGGGATTAGGGTTTATGTAAAACCGTTTTGTACGGCTGCAAAACCAAAAAAACCAAAGTCACGTGAAATTTTTGGGCGAGCGATTTAGTAAGAGCCAATCCCAATCCTAACCCTAACCGTAACCCCGAAGCTATCCATAATCTTAACCACAACCCTAAATAAAAC